>NC_053155.1:295257049-295397049 GCF_016835505.1 Polypterus senegalus
TTTTCCAACGTGTGCTTTGTTTCCGCAGTAGTTGGATTTATGAATATGCTTGTATGTATCAGACGCTTCATATTTTTTGCTGCCTTTTCAATTGTGTAATTCGGTTTTGTTCAGCGCTTTTGGAACTGTTGCTTTTATCTGTGCACGCGCCAGTTCACGGAGCCACTCGGTGTACATGCATCGAAGGTTCCCAGCTGTGCTGGTGCCATCTCGTGCTATGTCCATGGCTGTATTTAATGTTACCTTAGTCCTGGCACTTAAAACTTTCTCTCGCAGTTTCGCTGAGTTTGTGTCAAACACCACCCTGACCATCTCATCTTCCTCTCCATAAGCACAGTCCTTCACCCGTGAATATTTAGTGGAGTTTGCTATTGGATTGCCGCTGACGGACGGCCTTATATGGGCAGGCACTAAATTACAAACGCCAGCGCAGCCTGTCTATGAACTTAATTTAAAGTGTAGGTTTACATCGTGCTTTGTTTCCGAAGTAGCAGAACTCATGAATATGGTTGTATATGTCACTCGCTCGCTTCTTATTGTTTCGCTGCCTTCTCAATTATATAATGCATGTTTTCTTCAGCGCTTTTTTGAGGTCTTCCTGGTTTTCTATGTACTGCGTGATTACGTGGGAGGCGTGATGATGTCACACGAAACTCCCCCCCATGGCGTTGAAGCTCATCTCCATTACAGTAAATGGAGAAAAACTGCTTCCAGTTATGACCATTACGCGTAGAATTTCGATATAAAACCTGCCCAACTTTTGTAAGGAAGCTGTAAGGAATGAACCTGCCAAATTTCAGCCTTCCACCCACACGGGAAGTTGGAGAATTAGTGATGAGTCAGTGAGTGAGTGAGTGAGTGAGTGAGTCAGTGAGTGAGGGCTTTGCCTTTTATTAGTATAGATATATATATATAGATACTGTAGATAGATAGATATATATACATATATATATATATAGATAGATATGAGAACAACACTCATATCAATGACAAAACAATTACATTAACAATCATGTTACGTTATTTTTAAAATTTTTCCTTTTCTTTTTCGTACCTTCTTTAACACACTACTCCGCTGCGAAGCGCGGGTATTCTGCTAGTATTAAAATAAAAGACATAAAAAAAGGAATTTCAACATAAGCTGGGGGTGATCCCTGGCTCAAACATAACTGTTCTCAAATTTGTCTAAGTCTGCCTCCTCAGAGTCTACTGTCACTCCAGTTTTGGTGTCATCTGCAAATTTCTCAAGTTTACTCATTATACCAGAATCCATATCAATAATATAAATTGGAAAAAGTAATGGTGTAAGAAGAGACCCTTGACTGTACTAATCTCATCTGATAAGGAGCATTTGCCTCTTACAAACTCTTTGACCGTAGATGATTAATCAACTTCAATTTCATTTAATACATTTTTTTACAACTTTCCAGACAGAAAGTGAGGAAGAGGCCAGGGGCCTCATGCACAATACTGTGCGTAGAATTCACACTAAAACATGGTGTACGGACAAAAGCGGAAATGTGCTTATGCACAAAAAAATCCAGATGCATCAACCTGTGCGTTCTCCAACTTACATGTTCTTCCACTCCATAAATCCCACTCAGCGTGAAAAGTAACGCATGTGCACACACCTGCTGTTGTCAGATATCAAAGTCGCCGTGAAAAGTCATAGCTCACTGTCTGAGTGTCATATGAAAGCTTATTAGGGTACAGACGAAAAAAAACAGGCACACAGTGGGAAAAAAGCATGAAATGTCAACTTTTATCTTGAAATTTCCACTTTAATCACGTAGTTTATTTTGTCATTAAACTAGAACATCATACACTTCATCTTAAAATCGTTTAATTTACTTGTTTCTCAAATCCCATTGTAACTAAAGTAGCACGTTAAATACTTTGTTTTGTATTTGTATTTGAAGTGTTGACTTCTATGTGCTCTATGTTTGTGAATCACTATGTGGCTTTCTCTTCCTCCGACAGGACACAGAATCCATTATATTTGTGATATTACAGCTCTCTGAATAATTAAAATACTGAGATGTATACTTGATATCATTTTCATGATGACAGGAGTTAAAGCGTGTTATTAAACATGGGAACACAGTGGCACAGTGATTGTGCACAACCTTCGATGAAATAATTTTTTGCAGCAGTACTGGCTCTTTCAAACATACTAACCTCCAATTCCTGTCCTTACTTTTCTTTCTCCAAATACCTAATTGCCACACAATCAGCTCTGTAATAGACTTTATGCCATCTGTAAGCTTAGAATGACGATTCTTCAAAACTTTTAAGGAACATTGAAATATCTTCGTAGTACATGTTTAATTATTCTATCCATCTATCCTTCCAGTGTTATGCCAGTCCCATCAAGCATACAGCGTGAGGCAGAAACAATCCGTGAACGAAGTGCCAGATCCTAGCTAGTGCAGCGACACCATGTCATCACATGTTTAATTATTAACAATATAGATTATTTAAATGAAGTTGAAGTTTTATCTGTATAATATAATAAACATATTTTGCTGCATTTCATCTTAAAAATGATACCGTCATCATATGTAAATATGCGCTTTATAAAGTGGCTCAGGTTGTGCAATATTATAACTATTGCAAGTTTAGAGTGAGGTAATTGTACTAATAAGTACAAACAGTTCTACAAAAAGCACTTGATGGACTGATTGAGTGCGTTTATAGTTCTTGGGATGAAATTGTTTCTGAACTACAAGGTCCGTACAAAAAAGGTTTTGAAGCATTTGCCATGTGATAACAGTTCAAATAGGCAGCATGGCTGAGGCAGCGTGTGCTTGATGCTGTATACCGATAATTCTCTTTCCGATCAGCTGCTCTGAGTGGTGCAGTGAGAGTAATATGGAAAAAGATGATCCTCTGTGGCAATCCCTAACGGGAGTAGCTGAAAGGATAAAAAGAAGGTGCAGTGAGAGCAACAATGCTAAAGCAGCTATGGTATTCGGAAAAGTTTGGCCATTTCATAGAACATTATATTGTTACAGGTTAATTACAATCAGATGCATTAAACTAATAAACAATATGCGGTTAATTTCAGTGTATTTATAAAGCCGTGTCAGGGATGTGGATCTAAAAAAAAGGGAAACCACACAGGAACAGCAGGACTGCTTTGACGCTGGGTGCCGCCAGTCTGCAAGACCGGGCGCAGAACTTGCGTATGCCAGGGTATGAGCTACCATGGAAATGTGCGTGGCTTTACGCCAAGATTAGGTTTTATACATCACGATTTGAATGCGGAAACAGGCTTACGCAACATTTTTGTGCGTACACACCGTTTATACATGATGCCCCAGGACACAATCCTGCAGCCATACAGCCTTAAAGATCATTGTCCTAGTTACTTTGCTGCACTGCATTTTTAATGACATAGATGTCAAATTAAAGCATTCTGATGTACTTATTGATCTACTATATACAGGCTTATGCAAGTCTGACACAACATTTGCCAGTGCTGGAAGAAACAAGGCAACCAGTCAATGTCCAGACCAGGAAAACATTTATTTCCAAGCCCTCAACTGCACTTAACTAACGTTTTCAAATATTCCCTGAAGCTCTACTCCCATGAGCTCCTCCGGAAATTAAATCCTGTATCCTAGCAATGAGGCAACATTAGAAAAAGCAATCATCATTAACATCAGAGGAGCCACTTACAATTAAATGTCATCCGTTGGAGATTTAAATATGCCAATAAACAATTAGCACAAATTTAACCTATTAAAATCTCCACGCAATTTCTCATCCTCTGTCTATTTTTTCCCTAAGGAAATGTTTTAGAAAGTACATTCACAGTATTATGAAATTGCAAAACAAGATTCTTCCATTGGGACAATATTAAATGGCAGAGATTTCATTTGGAAATGTAGCTATACTATTGTCCAGCCTTTTAGAACAGGTTTGCATGGTAAATTTAGAGTAATATTAGAGAAAATGCGTGATAGTACCATCATTCCAGTATTGTCTTCCCTCCTGTGCTGATGATGCAAAAAGCATTTTAGTTGACAGATCTCAGTCTTATAAGGCTCTCCAAGTCCATTTTCGGTTACTGGAGCCCTTTAGTGAATTGGATGGTAAGTTTTCTCCTCATCCCACTACTGACACCAATGTAGTGCCACTGCAGTAGCCGGTAGAATCAAGTGTTAATGGATTCTCTCTTCTTACATGTTCCATTCCATCTAGACTAGTGTGGTGCTGAGGTGTCACCCATTACATGGCTACACTCAGGTCCTAATCTGGGTTCCTGAGTTGTATTGCCATGTGGTGGGTGCGGCAATGCATTGTATCAGTGTGTGCTCCTTACCTCTCTCTCTCTCTCTTTCTCTTTTAGGTGGCTCAATATCCTTTAAAGGGCCACTCGCTACTGCTGCACTAGTTGGAATTCATATGTGATTGTGCGGTCTTGTTTTTAGCGGCTCACCTGCAGCTGTCACTGCGACTGCTCATTTGCATGATGGAATGCCAGCTCATACAATAGTTGACTGATTCTAAGCTGATGCAACTGGTCAGCATTGTTACAAAGCTCTCCCTTTAAAGTTGTTGCCCCCAGCAACCATTTCCAAGTTCTTGAAATGGTGCTCAAACTCTTTTCTTTCCAAGGCAAGGTGGTCTTTGTTTCCACTACAGTTACATGGCCAGTGACTAAGACATATTAGCAGAGGTCTTGGGTGTTTGGTTGTCTGATGGCACAGCAGGAATATTGAGTGTTGTGCTGTTATGGTTTGCGGCACAGGTGTTTATCGCTACATTTCTGTGCAGTGATCTATCCATTATATGCGGGCTGGCAAATCTCCTTGTTTGAAGCTGCAGGTATAGTCATCAGTTGATTTTTTCCCTCACTGAAATGATTCTGCCAACGCTGTTCCAAGTCCAGATCTAAGCCTTGAGAAGCAGCGGAGGAGCTGCAGATGTAGCCTTCTCTCAGCCGTCTTCCTTCCTGCATTGATGCTGTAAACAGCATTTCAGATTCCAGATCTTAGCTTTGAAACTCTCAACCAACTCCTCTGAAGTCATTTCTGGTTTCCATGGCATTCAGCACATTGCTGAATCAGAATTTAAGCCAGCTCTTCTTTCCTGATCCTGACACTAATGAAGTGCAGCTGCAGTGTTCACCAGTATCGAGTGTTAATGGATTCTTGCGTTTTGCATCGCTCTTTTAGAGAGCTTACTGTCCTTAGAAAGATGGCTTACTGAGAAATGAAATCATGCATTTTCTCCTAGTAGGACTGACTACTGCAAGGCAGTATTCACTAGCTGTTCAAATCATTCTTTGTGCAATTTTCAGTTAATTTAAAATGCTGGTACAATTATTACGTGAACCACAAAATATGAACACGTAACTCCTGTTCTCAAGTCCTTACTCTGGCTCCCAGTTAAGCTTAGGGCTGATTTCCTTTTATTATATAAAGCTGTCAGGTGGCCAAGGCTCTACTTGGTTATCTGAACTTAACAACACTTACAAACCAGAGCTCACATTAAGAACCTCAACATGCTGGTCGACATATCATTCTAAGGATAATTAACATAAACAACAACAACAACAACAACATTTATTTATATAGCACATTTTCATACAAAGAGTAGCTCAAAGTGCTTTACATATTAAAGAATAGAAAAATGAAAGACACAATTATAAAACAAAATAAATCAACATTAACATCGAATAAGAGTAAGGTTCAATGGCCAGGGGACAGAAAACAAAAAAACTCCAGACGGCTGGAGAAAAAATAAAATCTGTAGGGAGGACGAGCTTTTATTGGTGAAATGATCTGCCTGCTATTAGTCTAGAATACCCTGGCTAGAGCTGTTGATTAGCTGTGCATACTGCATTTCTGTACTAGTCATTTGAACATTTCTCATTTGTAAACTGTCACTAACTCTCTTCTGTTCTGTTTTTCTTCTTGGTATTTTGGTGCCACTCCTCTACTGCCAAGCTATTTTCCTGAATGAAGTAATCTCAGATAAAAGAGAATTGCACAAGAATGCACAAAAAGAGGTGGGAGACTAATTGACGGAGGTCTCCAGGACTTGGACTGTCTCACTTTGTCTTTGACTTTCTCTTTTACAGTTTTCATTTCCTATGTTATCAAAGTTCCACAATTAATTAACAGACAGTGTAACCCCAAGGGTGTCACATTAAGCCCCAAACTACAGACACAATGCAACCCAACACAATTCTGGGCTTAAGTAAAAGTTTTTTATTTGCAACCAACAGTTTTCTAATTAAGCACCAGCCAAAATATACGAGTATAACCAAATATTCTTTTCCTCCTTCCACCCTGCTGATGAGTGTCGCCCGCTGCATCTCAACTCAGACTCTTTGAGGTGAAGCAGAATGGCTCCTTTTATCTCCGGGAGTACTTCCAGTGGTAAGACATTGTCCATTGGAAGCACTTCCGGGGGAGGCACCCCATGGTGGTACCCACAGGGAATACAAACAGGTCTTTAGTCTAGGACTCCAGCTCCCAGCATGCCTTGTGGGTATCCACATGTGTACTAAAGCCCAAAGGATTCCCCATCCCTCAAAGTCCTTCCATTACAAGTCCTCTTTCCCTGGTAAGGGCTCCTGTTCAACCCTGACCAGGATGCCACCCAGTGTATGCCATCCATTACAACAGATATTGTCAGTTTTCATTTATTTTAATCAGTTTTAACTTTGTTTTCTGTGTGCTTTAACAGGTCTGTATCTTTATTTGTACTGATTTTGCATTTAGTAGTTAGGAGTGATTAGCGAACTCCATTATGTTTGTTTCGTCAAGTATTCAGAGAAATTACAGAAGTGTTCCTGAATTATCGCTGAACTCAGTGAACTGCGTTGAAATCAGTGGGGAAGGATAAACTGAACTAGATGTGACTGGATTATAATGGTGCAAGTGTTCCTGAGAGCTAGGGAAATGTATGTCAACTATACTGGACCGATTATTGTGGCCAAAAAGGTAACCTGAGCTGCTGAAATCATAGTAGAAGTCAGAAAAAATATGTAGGTCTTTTAAAGAAGAAAATTCAAAGTGGCGTGCCATAATGGAAGCTGCTGACTAATTCTGTATTTTGAAGTCATGCCGAATTCTCTCCAAACGGTCTGTGCCGATGCTTTGCACTTTTGCTTCTAAATAGTAATAAATCTTTCTTTAATATTTTTATTTCATGGAGTCTCCTGTGTTTGGAAGCTGGGGTGTTGGAGGTTGCATCAGGCTCCTTCGAGGTTTGTTTTTAATCTCCACATGGTTAATTATGCATGCATAGTGCGTACGCCTCCTTCTCTTATACTGACGTGGAACTCAAAGATCGACCTGCACAAGCAGAGATAACTCATTATATATGCTGTATATGTTTCATAAAAATAAAATTAAAATTTTGAAAATCTGCATTATTTACTTATCTGTTCTATCACTAACTAACTAACACAGAGTCTGTAATGCAAATGATCAGAATTACATACCTGGGGTTGGCCATTCCCATCCAATGTTGGCTGTTACAGCTTATGGGGATGGTGTGCTGACCTTGCAAAGCATTATGGGGCACTATTCTGTCCCCGAACGCTGTATTAGTGAGGCTTCTCTCCCAAGACCCAATCTGTACGGAGTGTGCATCACCTAACTGGTTATAGTGAACGTGGAAAGATAGTTTACTCACCAAGAAGTCAAGGCTGAGAGTCTGTATACTTTAATGTAGATTTCTTGCCATAAGTAATACAAGTATTAGGATGTAAAACCATTAATAACTTGAAGGTAAAAGGACGATAATTTCCTTAACCTAAATACAATATGGTGGGAACTAAAGTAAAAACAAAGCAGCGCCAATAGCAAAAATGAGTTAGGGACATACCAAATGGATTAATTAAATTGGGGTGGAGGTAAGAACGTACCAAACAGTTTAATAACAATATTAACACGGGCTGCTGTAGCAGCACAGGCACTGGTGAAGAAAGTTCTCCTTAACCGGCCCAATTATCAGTAAATAATTTGATGAACAAGGGCAAAAGTGAGTGCAGCAAATTCTCTGCAAATAAAGTTTTGGCGAAATACAAAACAACACTAGTAATTAGTATAACCTATACTTGTATTTTACATGTGAATTTTTTCACATTGCAATGTGCCAGCACTCAGTGAAGAGCACAATACAAATATAAGTTGTATTGTATTGTTTTGTATTGTTGCTGCACTAATTGGAATTTTTATGAGACTCTGACAAGGTTACCATTGTTCTAGGCTCCCCTGCACTTGATGCCCCTGCATTTACATGATGGAATGCCAGCTCATTCTATTGGTTACTTATTCTCAATTGATCAGCACCATTTCAATACTGCATATAAATTTATTTATATTTTAGCATAAGGTTGATAAAAAAATGATCATTGTATCTTATCATGTGCACACATAATACATTTATTCACTTAAAGCATCTATCTATTAACTGAAAAATAAATACTAATTCAAACCAGTGCTAAAACAGACGAACACTATGTCATTGGCACATGAATTAGTGAATATTGAAATAATTCACAAAATTTAATTTAAAACAGCTTTCACACAAACACACCTTTCAAATCGGGTTTTTGAGAAAATCATTTTGTCTGGTTTGTGACATTTGCTGCTATGAGAGTGCATCAGTGCACAAATGAGACATTAGCTGGTTAAAAAAGCTAGAAAACAGTAATATCTTTCTATTATATAAAAAAATTCTGGGACGAGACGAGACTTTTTAGCCTGGGACGACACAAGACTTTTCCAGAGAGATAATTTCATGTCCAGCTAGACAAGACTTTGTGCCAAGAGATTTAACCATGCCCTTGGCCGGAAATAAAAGACAAAGAGTAGATGACAAAGTAAAACATCGTAAAGACGTTCAAAGACGGCACAATACACATGCAAAGCAAGTTAGAGATAATGAGAGTACTAAAATTCGAACGTCTTAAAAAAATTATAGTAAAGATTGCATTAGCGCAAACAAATGGAAATTATTACTCGATGAAATAACGGAACAGCAAAAAGACATTGAATATATGGACATAGGTGATATGACAGAAGTGTGCAGATATTGTTCAGATTTAAACTTTAAGTCTGAGACTTGAAGATTGTCTAATTCGTGTTGCCATCAGGCTAAAAGTCGTGTTTCTTCCCAATGAAGAGGCCTATCCGCGAGAATTTAAAGATTTGTTGTTTGGTGAAAGTGAAATCCACATACGTGTGTGGCAGAGATGCGAAGTGGCTGGTGCGTAGCGCAGACCGGGGGATTGGCGAACGAAGCAAGCAGCGGGCAAAGCCCCCTAGTTTCAACAAAAGCTCAAATTAACTTATATTTCACATGTAGCAAATCTTTCTATCTTTTTTCAGATCTGTCCCAACTTTAAGACTTCCTTTGTGAAATCTAATGTTAAGTTTTAAGATTATTGTTATTTTAGAATTCCTTTTTTTTTTTTGCTGTTTTCACGTGACCTTGCATGCCTAATGTGACTTTGCTATGGCTTACGCCCATATATTAATGCAGATTAGTCGTTGAATTAGTACCAACTCTAAGTGCTCCCATTCTATTCAGGTAAGTGTCATATGAGCCCTCACGCCAAGCACACACTAGGGACAATTTAGAATCGTCGATGCATCTAACCTGCATGTCTTTGGACTGTGGGAGGAAACTGGAGCACCTGGAGGAAATGCACACAGACACGGGGAGAACATGCAAACTCCACGCAGGGAGGACCCGGGAAGTGAACCCAGGTTTTCTTACTGCAAGGTAGCAGCACTACCACTGTGCCATTGTGCCACCTATCTGAGATTATGTGCTTCCAATAACACAATCTATGTAGTACGACAGGAGAGATTTGCCTTGTTCTTTAAAAAATTAACTGATGTCTGGCTAATGTGGAGGTTTTGACACACTAACTCAGGGCTCCTCAAGTACAAACTGATGGGCCACAGAGGCTGCAGGTTTCTGCTTTAACCAATTTCTTAATTAGAAACCGTATATTTACTTCTAAAGCAAAATGTTTTTTGGGCATAATTTTACTTAATGATCTTTTTATTATTTAGAAACCTTAATGACTTTTAAGTTTTAAACAGCTGCATTTAAGCTTTAATTGTTGCCTGTTTTCTTAATCAGCCATCAGATTTAATAATGAGGTATCAATGACTAAGGAATCACCAGCTCTCCAGCTCATGTCATGTCATGTAATTTTCTACGGTCACAGAGGGGGCTGAAGCCAATCCCAGGCAGCATGGGGTTCAAGGCAGGGACAACCCCCTGGACAGGGTGCCAGTCCATCTCAGGGGAACACACTCACCTGCTCACTCCACACACACATTAGGGCCAATTTAGCATCACCAGTCCACCTAACCTGCATGTTTTTGGGCTCTAGGAGGAAACCCACAAAAAACACAAGAAGGACATGCAAACTCCACACTGGGTGGAACTGGGACATAAACCTTGGGGACACAATTGTGAAATGTTAAGGATAAATTTCACCAAACATTAGGATTTTTTTTTTTTACTCAGAGACCCACAGACACATGGAATAAGTTACCAAGTAGTGTGGTAGTGTAGGATAAGAATAGACATCCCGACTGTGGAGGAGCATGGGAGGCCCAAGAAGAATGATGAATGGACTGGCCAGCTGGATGAAAAGATAACTTTGTGCCCAGCAGGTATAAAATAATGGATGGACCAGCAGAAGCTGGAAATGGGGAGCAGTTCCATCCTCCATATGGCAGGTTTGCAGTGGTCCTCATGAGCCAGCTAGTGTCACACCAACAGGTGTGCTCAGGAGTTGGAATCTGGAAGAGCAGCCCTGTTGGGGTAACTGGGTGTTGATAGAGGGCACTATTGGGGGAGGATATCTCTACTTTCTTTACAGCCTTGAAGTGCTTCCAGGGAGACACAGAATAGCAGTGAAAGCATTCCTGGGTCCGACTTAAAAAAAGCCCGCTGCCTAACATCAATGAGTCAGAGTCGGGAGGCAAAGGGCAGCACTCAAAAGATGGAGAAAGAAGGAAGAATTGTGGAAAGGGGCTTTGAATATGTGCTTTGTAGTGAATAAATATCCTTTATTTCATTCTATTAATGTGTGGTGTATCGCTGTGTCTGTGGCTTAAAGCTCTCCGGCTCCCCCTTGTGATCACAGTAGACAGTAGCACTTTAGGAACTTTCAAAACTAGACTTGAGGTTATTTTAGACGAATAAGTTCTAATGTACTAATGAAATATCCCAGGCAATGCTGAGTAACTCATCTAATAAAGGCATACAATTGACAACTGCATTTTGAAAGCATTACTGGTTTCTCCCATTTTATTAAGTTAAACTTTATTAAGTAATAGACGGGATGCCCACAATTCCACCCTGAAGTTCAAGCCCCAGGGGCACTTTTTGATGTATAACTGTAACTGTGAGAACATCTTTGAGAACCCTTTGTCTTCCAAGCTTGTTAACTAATCAGAGATGTAGTGCAAGTGTGTCACCGTGGTAATGTAATGTACACGTGCATATTGTAATGTCCCTTTCCAGAGAATTAAACTGCACAAATGAGTGGCTGCAGCAGCCTAAAGAGGTTTAATGCTCTTCAATGGAATAGTAAAGAAAAACAACAACTACTTACAATTCTTCCTTTGTCTCAGCCATGGGAGGACACCTTCACTTTACGCTTTTACTCTTTCTAGGGGTGCACTCCTCCTCCAGCCTCCTGTTTTACAGGCACAACAGCCCACTGGATCTTTATGTGTCGCAGCCTCTCAGTCCCACCCGGCAGACTCAAAAACCATGAACACACACACCACTGAGCTAGTCCTTCTTCCTTTTGCCGTCCCGAACTATCTTTTCAGTTCCCACTCCCAGTAACCCTAGTTGCTGCTTTAACTGAGAGTATGCCCTCCGTGTCCGCCACACTCCACGGCACTCTGAACAGCCCCATTTTGCTATGGCTTTTGGGATGCACTGCCTCATGATGATAATTACGATACGTTTTATTAATTTTTTGGGATTTTGATGCATCCAGTTTCTGAAATATATATATATATATATATATATATATATATATATATATATATATATATATATATATATATATATTGTGGCCCAGGAGGACGTGAGGAGGGCTTGTGCCTCCTCCAGACCGCGAGGGGGCGTCCGTCCTGGTTCTGTTGGGAGCCACGGGTCGAGGGCATGGAAGCCCTACCCTGTAGGGGCCCGTGGTCACCGCCAGGCGCGCCCGATGCCGGTTTATCCGTGTGGTTCTCGGCGGGGCTGGAGCCTGGCCGGACGCTTAGAGGACCAGAGGAGGGCGTGTGCCTCCTCCAGACCGAGTGGGGGCGTCCGTCCTGGTTATGCAGGGGGCCTCGGGTATATATATATTGTGGTAGATAGGGGGCACTCTCGCTCCCTTGAACCCCTGTCCACGACTCCAGACACCAGGTAAAAGTCCTCAGACTGACTTTATTAAATTTCCACAGTGCACAAAGCACACTCTCCTCCACAATACTCATACAAATCACAATAACTACATTTACTACAATCCTCCAGCTCCCAGACGCGTTGCCACCCTTCCACCCAGCTCAGCTCACCGTCTGGGAGCTCCCACAGTCCTTTTATATCTCCTGACCCGGAAGTGTTCCCAATCCCCAGTCCATGCAATTCTCAATCACTTCCGGGTCAGGTAAAAGCTCTTCTCTTCAACCCAGAAGCCCGTCACTCTTCCGGGTTATAGGGCACGAAGAAGTCCTCGGTCCTCCCTGCAGCTCCCTCTTGTGGCCCCGATGGCATCCAGCAGGGCTGTGCATAAAAACCACATTGTTTATGATGCCCTGCTGGTCTTCTGGGAACCTCCATGCTGCAAGGAGGGCTCCACCTGGCGGCTTGGGGGTATTGGCCGGGATAAACGACCAGCCATCCACCACAATATATATATATATATATATTTGTTCTGTGATTTTTTGTGTAATGAAAAGTTTATTGTTATTTTTTATCAGTTAGACGGTGCAGGCTAAACAAGTAACAATTTCAATGCTGTGCTAGTCACCTGTAAATAAAAGGGAGGTCCCTGCAGTGTCTTGCAATGCTTTGTTGTTTCCCCTTTGTTGTCATACTCTGCTCTGTAGTCCAGTTTCATTTCTTAACCTGGACTGTATTACTCTGACATTATAACAGCAAATTACCGTGCCGACTAGTAAAAATAAGTTTGAGTAGAACTTAAAGTGCAGAAGTTAGCAAGGCTGCCTTTTGGATCCATCGTGCCTTGTTGTTTTTCAAATGGAGTTTATTTTCTCTCTTTTGTCCATTTAGGTTGTACTCCAGCTTTCTTTCCATATCCCCAATATGCGTGGCTAGATTGACAGGTGGCTCTAAGCTACTCCTGTGCTAGCATGTGCATAAGCGGGGCCATCCAGGGTTAGCTGCTATTTTACAGCTGATTCTGCCATAGCAAGTTTGAGTCCTCCACAACTGTGAATTACATTTATAAGGCTTAAGATTGTTACCTGCATTAATGTTACTGGCAAAATGGCATAAAACGTTTACAGCAATTCCTCTGACTTCTCTGTTTGAATGTAAACACTCAAGTCTTTTTTAGTGGTTAATGCATGATGGCATCTTCCTGGCAAGTAAAATGCCAGAGAGACCCAAGATTAGTTTTGCTTCTACCTTCAGCACATGCAGCCACTTAGCTCCCTCAGCCACGCATTCCAAAGGTAATCAACACGGACTCTCAGTCCCATTCTTGGAGCTGCAATAACAACCACACTTGTTTATAAATGAATCCGATTCTCCTCAGTTTTTCCATTTTGAAATGGGATGTTTACATCAATACCCTTACTTCAAGGGCAGTGCTCAAATTCTGCTTGTGAGGGATGAAGGTGTTAATTGGCTGTCAATTAGGAAAATAATGAGTGTGAGTCAAGTAAACGGCATTAGTGAGGCTGACCTGTAAGGAGAAGGCAGCAAATCAATATTAAATGTGTCATTCTGAGAAAGAAGAGCAATGAGCAGCTGTCTTATTTGCGGCTTGGAGAGAAGGGCTGTCATTCATTTTACTAATGTAGCACAGTGAACTAAGGGCTGATGATAGCTGATTAAAAAAAAAACAACTTGTGCCTTATTAAGCAAGCATGAGTAAATTAATTAATTTCAATGGACCACCATTCATTCATTTATGTCTTTTTATATACAGCTAGTGTACATAGCTATTATATTATACATCTGGAAATGTGTTGGTACCCCTCCACGAAAAAAGAAGAACCCGCAACTGTCTCTGAAATAACTTGAAACTGACAAAAGTAATTGGTATCCATCATTGTTTATTCCGTAATAAAAAAATATGAAACTTTGTTTTAGAGTTTTGATTCAACCAAATTTTTTCAAATAATAGCACAAATGAGTATGGCATGAAAAAAAATGATGGGACTCTTAACCTAATATTTTGATGTACAACGTTTAGAGGCAATCGCTGCAAGTAAGCGATTCCTGGAGCTCTCCATGAGACTTCTGTTCCTGTCCATGGGTACTTTGGTCCACTTGCCCTTAGCAAACTGCTTCAGCTGCATCGGCAAGAGCGGCGTTTAGGGGTGGCAAGTGGGGTGACCACCCTAGGCCCCGCGCCCACTTTTGATGTCCACATGTCCCATTCGAGCAGATTTCTCAAGTTATATTCTCCAGTATAATTTAACCATGTCTCAAGACAGGCTTTTGGGTCTGGCAATCCTATCTATAGAAAAAGAGATTGCATCCCGATTAGATTACGAAGATGTCATTGACGACTTTTCCAATTGGAAGGCAAGAAAAGTGTATTTTCGTCTCTGAACCTGGAAACTGGTTAGAGACTTCATGGCAATACCTCTACGTTAATTTCACACTTTTTGTTGAAACAGTGAAGCTCACATTTTATTTGTAGGCCAATAAACATGTCCGAATATTAATGCACAAAAACATGTATCGCTAATGATAACCGGCTGACATGACATCAACGTGAGTTATGAGTATGATATCCTGCATATACTTGTAATTTGGGTATTTTTCTAGAAGAGGCCCTGCTAATTTCCACATGACACCGCATCGCATTTCGCACCATAGTGGTATTGTCATGAATTATGAATTGCACTTTTTTAAAAGATTATATCGTTATATTTTGATAAAGTCTGCATGTTATCTTGCAAAAATTTAGCTGAGTTCTGTAATGAGAAAATCCGGTGTATGTTAACATTATTTTTACTAAATTCACACGCAAGTTTACACAGTCCACACACATACCAGTTTGACATAACTGGTCCTGCGTGGGGTTGGTCAGCCCTAGGCCCCACGCACCCCTAAGGCCGCCTCTGTGCATCAGGTTTGACGGAGGTCTCCTCCAGACTGCATGTCTCAGTTCTTTCCATAGATGCTTGATAGGATTCAAATCAGGGCTCACAGAAGGCTATTTCAGAATAGTCCATTGTTTTGTTCTTAGCCGTTCTTACTATATTTAATGCTCAAAAAAATCAAGGGAACACTTAAATCGCACGTCAGATCTCAATAAATGAAATATTCAAGAGGGAAATCTTTACTGAGTAATATTGTATAATTTGTTGAGAACAAAATGATGTAACAACAGTCAATGGAAACTAAACTCACCAACCTACTCAGGGCTATATTCAACATCACACTGAAAATCAAAGTCACAGGCTCATCCAACTAGCATGAATTTCATCTAATAATTTGACTCAGTAGTGTGTATGGCACCCACGTGCCTGTTTGCACTCCCAATAATGTCTGGGCATGCTCCTGATGAGACAGTGGATGGTGTCATGGCAGATCTCCTCCCAGACCTCGATCAGGGAGCCAGTGATCTCCTGGACAGTCTGTGGCTCTATTTGGTGGAATGCACCAACACGTAACATCCCAGAGGTTCTCGATTGGATTCAGGTCTGGGGAACGTGCAGGCCAGTCAATGGCATCCATGTGTTCGTCATCCAGAAACTGCCTACACACTCAGGCAACATAAGGGCCGGGTATTGTCCTGCACCAGGAGGAACCTAGGGAACCACTGCATCAGCATAAGGATTGACAAAGGCTCTGAGGATTTCATCTTGTTACCTAACAGCAGTCAGGATACCATTGCTTAGCATGTGGAGGTCTGTGCAGTCCTTCAAGGATATGCCTCCCCAGACCATCATTGACACACCACCAAACTTGACATGCTGGATGATGTTGCATTCTGCATAATAATCACAATGGTGTCTCCATACTCTCTCACATCTGTCACTTGTGCTCAGTGTGAACCTGCTCTCATTTTGAAGAGAACGGGGCACCAATGGCAGAGCTGCCCATTGTGGTATTCTCTGGCAAATGCCAACTGGGCTGTGCTTGGTCAGAAACATGAACACCAGTAGCCAGCTGAAGGTCATCTTGTAGGCCTCTGGCAGTGCTCCTCCTGTTCCTCCTCACACAAAGGAGCAGATACCATTCCTGCTGCTGGGCTAATGCCCTTCTATGCCCTTGTCCAGCTCTCCTCAAGTAATGGCCCGTCTCCTGGCATCTTCTCCATGCTCTGTGCTGGGAGACACAGAAAACCTTCTTGTGACAGCACATATGGATGAGCCCTCCTGGAGGAACAGGACCTGAATCGGCTACAGGAACTGGTATTTTCATGTTCCAGTGGTGACAAGGAAAATGCAATAGCAAAATGCAAAAACTAGAGATGAATCAGTCAGGAAAGATAAGGGGAGAGCAATTGTATGTAGCCACCACCTGCAAAACCATTGCCTTTATGGGGGTGTCTTGCTGTTGCCTCTCCAGTGCACCTGCTGTCAATTTCATTTCACCAAAGCAGGAGCAGTTGATTCACAATCACTTATGCTTCCTAACTGTGCAGATTGATATCCTTAAAGCCTAATTGAATTGGGGTTAGATTGGGATGACCAAGTGTTCCCTTAATAGGATGTAATGTGGTAGCACTGGAAGTACTCCCAGATCTGGTATAAATGAAACCACTTCTCCTAATATGGGGAGTCAGAATTGTGGGGTGGGGATGAGGGCGAAGCTCACTGAGGAGGAGTGGAGGGAGAGAAGGAAACAAAAGTAGAAGATAAGGATGTATTGTATTTGATGGAGTAGCCTGTATTAGGAAGGTACAGAGTAGACAGACGTGTTTATATAAATATAATATATATATAATATATATATACAGTATATATAATGTAATAAGTTTTAGGCTGACTTTGGTAACCCATCTTGGATGACTAAAGTGGTACCTTACGTGGAAGGGAAACCAACATAATTGGAAGACCTGAGCGTGTGTCCTTCACTGCCACAAGATTTCAGTGTCATTCTTTGGTTGCACTGGCTTCGTTTCCTGTGAGGTTGCCTAGAAATTGTAGCTCTGATGGGCAGTTCTGTTGGGGACATCTAAGTCTGCATGGAGAAATCTATGCATAGAGCATTCCTATTTATAAGGAACTCTTGCTGGTCTATGTGTATGGGGTGCCAGAAGTTTTCCTCAGTTCAGAATTGAAAGTGTCAGGTGAACTTGGATTTGAAAGGATATGAGTGGTAAAAGCTCCTCTGATTTGGAGAGGAGAAGAAGACAGCAAAGGAAGGTAGTTTGAAGGAAGGTCTATGTCTGAAGTTGCTTGTCTAATTAAGTGTATTAGAACCCTCAGTCTTTAACTACATATATATGTACTATCTGTAACTGATTCCCTTTCATTCTCCGTGGGCGCACTCATGCAGCTGCGGGGACTAGGTGAAGTAACTGGGGCAAGACGCACCTGCACATGAAGGTGCGAACTTTGTCAATTGCTTCATTGGCTTCCTGCGGTGCGTGGTTGACAAGAGACAAGGGGCAAGAGAAGAGAAGAGAAATGAAACAAAATAAAAGAGGATAGGAGGTTAGTGAGATGGAGAGAAAGGCAGGAGCAGAAGTGACCCGCTGTTAGAGAGAGAAGCAGGTGGATGGAAATGGTGCCCTTAGGGATCACTCCTGTTGAGCCCACCTGGGAGCAGGAGTGATCATTACGCTTAGGAGTATTCTCTAGCCTGGTGGAGCCTGTGATAGGCAGACGTGGGAGGATGGCACGCTTTCGTCAGGTGAAGCCTGGAAAGGCAGCAGGAGGTAGGAGAGAATGTAATTTAAATATACAATTTAAACAGGATACTCTGCAAGAAACATTAAGACTTGTTCCCAAAACATAGAACTAGACCAAGAATGGCCAGCCTACAATCCACACTAAGATCTTTAATTACACAAAGACTGAATTTTACAAATGCCAGCTGTGATAGATAGAGGGCACTGTCATCCCCTTGAACCCTCAGATCAGACGCCAGACTCCAGATAAAAGTCCAAATCTTGACTTTATTATAATTATTTTATATCCCAGACGTGTTGTTCCCTTCCTCCCAACTCAGCTCGCCTGTCTGGGATCTCCCATAGTCCTTTATAGCCCTTGACCCTGAAGTGCTTCTGATCCCTCAGTCCATGTGATTATCCAGCACTTCCGGGTCAGGTGGAACAACCTGGAAGTACGTCATTTCTTCTTTCCCCGTGACTGTGACATACTTCCGGGCTGTATTGAAAATATAAGTCTCTGGGCCTCCCTGCAGCGTCCCCTGGCGGCCCCGACGTTATCCAGCAGGGCTGTGCATTAAAACTCCACATACCATGATGCCCTGGTGGAATTCGGGGCATGTCCACATCGCAGGGAGGGCTCCATCTGGCAGCTTGGGGTATTGGCCGGGATGGACTGTCGGCCATATATCACACAGCTTGGATATTTCCTATTAAATAGGACAATAAGGTTAAGCCTAGGAGATAGGATTGAGAGCTGCAAGTTATTGCAAACCTTATCTTGTGAAAGCAGATTTACATAAATCCCTTCTCTCTGGTTTGGGAACTGCAGTGTCTGTGACCGCAAAGACCTACAACAGTGCACAAAGCAGAAAAGATCAGTGGGACCTCACTGCCCTCCTTTGAAGCCTATGGCATTGTGAAGGATCGCTCTCATCCCTCCCACAGTCTCTTGGTCCTACTTCCATCTGGCAGAAGGTATCATAGCATCAAGCCATTTCTGCCAGATTCTGCAACAGCTTCTACCCCTGGGCTGCCTGTAAACAGAACTCTGTGCTGTCCACCTCCCCTCAGATCTGCTTCTAGTAGTTGATTCGAATAATTTACTAAACTTGTACATCTGTTACAACTGTGTCTTACTGTCAGGTGTTGTTATCATTAGCCTATAATTAATTGCCTCAAATTATTTGATCTATTCATTATTTATTTAATTAATCAATACATAGAGTATAGTGTGGTATAGCTTTACCACAGTATAGTTTCTTACTTGTCCTGCATGTATCCTGTTTTCATGTTATGTTATACTGTATGTGTTCATATGAGTATACAGGTAGTCCCCAGGTTACGGACATCCGACCTATGGCATACGAACAGGGCTGCAGCTGTGATGCATGCACCTCAGTAACTGCTGCTTCGTCATCTTCTGTTTGGGGACGCTGCAAGCGGTGGCTGGAGGGGGGTGATTTCACTGCTTGCGCAGCGTAGTGTCCCTCGGGCGGCTCCCGGCGGCAAGCGGTTTCACTGCCCACACACCTCACACAGCTGCCCATTCTAGGTGGGCGGCTGGTAATGCTGCAAGCAGTGACCCGGTTGTGGCTGAACGGAGGCCATTCAGGGTGAACAGGGCGGCGGGGGGTAGCATTGTTGTGTGCCTCGGATGGCTGCGTGTTGAATGGGGGTGGTGCTGCGGTAGACGCTGCAGGCAGCATACTCTAGTGGAGGTGAATGTGAGGTGGGTGGGTGATGAACCGCCCCTCGCTGCCCCCATTCATTCTTAATAGCAAGCCTGCTTGTATTGTCATGCAAAGCAGGAAGTTGTCTCTTGTCAGTACAGGGTGGTCCAGATCGAATTATGCAGATCCAGATCATCTGGATGACTTTGATTTATGCAGGGACGATTCCAGTTCGGTGAGAAGACTATTCTTCATGTCGTCAGTTCTCGCACTTCTCAATGGTCCAGGATTTTTCAGGTGATTTTCTATGTAATAAACTGAATAAGTTATAGTGTAATGAAAATTGCATAATTAGATCTGGACCACCCTATACATCAGACGTCTTGATGACGAATGCCTTCCTGCTGTGATAGCATGTACAGTGCTGTGCAGAAGAGCTCATTTTAACCTTTTATCTTCACCCTTCAAGAATGTCTCTGAAACACAAATCTGATGCAAGTGCTGGTGATACAGTAAAGAAGAGAAAAAACATCACCATTGAAAATAAAGTAGAAATAATAAAAATGTCTGAGAGAGGTGAAACTCCATCATTCATTAGCAGAGCACTTGGTTACAGTTGGTCAACAGTAGCATTTATTAAAATAATGTACCTGTTCCGACTTACACACAAATTTAACTTAAGTACAAACCTACAGTCCCTATCTCGTACGTAACCCAGGGACTGCCTGTATGTTGCACCGAGATCCTGGGAAACGTCATTTTGTGCCACTGTGTGCTGTAATACTGTGTATGGATGGTATGACAATAAAGCCACTCCTACTCAACACTGTAGCCCCTCCCGCTCGACATCTGTCTCCTGGCTGTAGTGATACTCTTCTCTTGCTGCCCGGCAAATTCAAGGTTTACTTTTTGAAACTTTCTGGAATATTTTTTTTTTTATATCTTCTAAGTGCAGTTGATTACATCCATGGATATGAAGAGCCAACTGTAGATGATTTTTTTAGGTGACATACAGTTAGGTCCATAAATATTTGGACAGAGACAACTTTTTTCTAATTTTGGTTCTGTACATTACCATAATGAATTTTAAATGAAACAACTCAGATGCAGTTGAAGTGCAGATTTTCAGCTTTAATTCAGTGGGTTGAACAAAAAGATTGCATAAAAATGTGAGGCAACTAACGCATTATTTTAACACAATCCCTTTATTTCAGGGGCTCAAAAGTAATTGGACAATTGACTCAAAGGTTATTTAATGGTCAGGTATGGGCAAGTCCGTCATTATGTCATTATCATTCAAGCAGATAAAAGGCCTGGAGTTGATTTGAGGTGTGGTGCTTGCATGTGGAAGATTTTGCTGTGAACAGACAACATGCGGTCACTGGCTTCCAGTTAATTTCCACATTCAACTCAAAATTCTTTGGTTTTTGAATTGAAACTTTTTCTTCTGTTTTTGCATTGATCTTTTAAGGCTATCTACAACCTTGCCCCACCATGTCTGTCCAACCTCCTCCATGTTGCCATTCCCTCCTGCACCCTTAGATCCTCTTCCTCCATTCACATGACTGTCCTCCTTTGTCCGTCTTACCACCATGGGGAGCAGAGCATTCAGTTGCTCTGTTTCCCAGCTGTGGAACTCATTACCATCTGAGCTTAGAAATATTGATTCATTCTTAATTTTGAAATTTAAATTTAAAACTCATTTGTTTAAGACTGCTTTTTCTCTTTGACTACAATTGCTGTGTCTGATTTTAAATTTTGTATTTTAGTCTTGTTTATAATGTTTGTTTCATCTATTGTTCAGTGTGTTTAGAAAGGTGCCTACAAATGAGTAAAATGTATTATTTATTTCTATAGCATACAGCAATGTAGCTCAAAGTACTTTATGAGACGACAAAGAGAAAGTAACAAGAAAAGAAAAACACTTAAGAATGGGAAATAATTAATTAAAGATAAGTAACAGCAAAACAAAGTAAAGTCAGATGGCCAGGAGGGCAGAAAAAAACAAAACAAAACAAAAAAACAACAACAACTGAGGGAAAAAAAACAAAATCTGCAGGGGTTCCAAGGCTAAAAGACCACCCAGCTCCCACTATGCATAAATGTTCGTAAATGAAACCTCTTTGTTTTCATGCTTCATGTGATAAGAGAAGGTTGGCCTCGTGGACAGCTGAATCATCTGCCTTCATTCCAACATCTCAGGGGACTGCATGGTGCCTTGATCAGGTGGTGATGGTGCAGACCGCCACCACAGAAGAAACAGAAAACACAGTAGATAATAGTGGGGATTATTACAGATTTCAGATCCATGAAAAACATAATAATTCTGTACCTACACAGTCTATCAGGAATACAACTGAAATGTAGCTACGAAAAAAACATTTTAAAATAATGGGGTTTTAGCCTTTTTTTAAATATTCCACAGTATTAGCCTGATGAATTTCCTCAGGAAAGTATTCCAGACTTTAGGCGCATAACAGCAAAAGGTCGCCTCTCCACTTCTTTTAAGCTTGGCTCTTGGAATTATAAGCAGACCACCATTATAAAGATTTAAGGTTATGACTTAGAGTGGAGGGGTACAAGCATTCCAAAATATAGGAAGGACCAAGACTATTAAAGGCTTTATAAACCATTACTAGTATTTTAAAGTTAATTCTGAAAGACACTAAAATTGGTGAGATGTGCTCAAATTATCTTTTTTCTAGTTAAGGTTCCGGCTGCTGCATTCTGCGCTAATTACAACCAATTGATGTCTTTCTTAGGTAATCCTCTTAGGAGTCCATTACAGTAATCTTGTCAACTACAAAGAAAAGTGTGATTTAATTTTTTTTTGTTAGATTACAAGAGGTCTAACTTTTGATATTTTCCGTAAGTTAAAAAAAGCAGTCCTACTAGTCTGTTTAATATGCGATTTAAAGTTTAGGTCAGAGTCAATTATTACTCCTAAATGTGCCTTGATTTTTATTTCTAATGCCATCTCTATTTCCATGTTTGCCAATCACTAAGATTTCTGTTTTTTCCTTATTTAGTTTGAGGAAGTTTCTACTCATCCAATAGGAAATACTGATAAGACATTGGATCAGAGGGTCAGGGTCATCAGGTTAGTCAGTCATTTTCCAACCTGCTATATCCTAACACAGGGTCATGGGGATCTGCAGAAGCCAATCCCAGCCAGCACAGGGCACAAGGCAGGAACAAATACCCAGGCAGGGTGCCAGCCCACCGCAGGTCACACACACTTACACACCAAGCACACACACTAGGGACAAATTAGGAACACCAACGCATGTCTTTTGAACGGTGGGAGGTAATCAGAGCACCCAGAGGACACAGGGAGAACACAAAAACAGGGAGAACACGGGAAGCGAACCCAAGCCTCCTAACTGTGAGGCAGCAGCACTATGCAGCACCGTGCCGCCCTGGGTTATCAGGTGCTATTGATAAATAAAGCTGTGGGTCATCTGCATAGGCGTGGTAGTTCTTGTGCTTTGAGATATAGTAAAACCTTGGATTGCGAGTAACTTGTTCAGTGAGCGTTTTGCAAGACAAGCTAAAATTTTTAATAAATTTTGACTTGATAAACAAGCGAGGTCTTGCAATACGAGTAGTACATATACACTTTGTCTGCTGAGCGTCACATGAGCATAACTGAGCTGATGGTTTTTCTCTCTCTCGCTGTTGGATTGTGGGTAATTGGCTCCCATTCTCGGGCTCAGTCGGCGTGCCTCACTTGTATAGTCAACATCCGTACGAGCGTATACTGTTTACTATAGCACTGTGACCATGTGTGTGTGTTGTAACGTGTGAGTCCCTGTCTTGCACCCCAAAACACAAAGCTGAGTCTTAGTACTTCAGCAAAACCAGCTTTATTCAGCTTGAAACAGGAAGAGCACAGTTATTTATTGTAGCGGGATCTGCCACTCTCCTATACACAGACACAGCAATAAGGCAGGGTCGGGACCAGGTTAGTGACCAAGTAATACTGTGCTCTTGCATTTATAATTTTCCTTGCATCACCCATCAACGGCAGGCACTTATAGCATGTCCACGATCTTTTCGGATTCGCTATTATGGCAAACTGCTACAGCGCTGGGAGCCTGTGGTTGCCTCAGGACGCTTTTCTTCGTGTCGTCCCGTTTGGTGGAATCCTAAAAGAATTTAGAAACTCACTCACAACAGCCATGATTCTTTTCAAAGGTAAAGTGCAGGTTAATTTGTTTTATGTATTTTTACTTTATATTTTGTATTAATCATTTATATATGAATATTTTTGGGTTGTGGAACGAATCATCTGAGTTTCCATTGTTTCTTATGGGAAAATTTGCTTTGATATACTGTACGAGTGCTTTGGATTACAAGCACGTTTCCGGAACGAATTATGCTCACAATCCAAGGTTACACCGTATTCTGACCTTATGGAAGCATGCAGATTGAAAAGAGCAGCAGACTGAGCAGATCCTTGTGATACACCATACACAATACCATGGATCTCTGAAGTACAATCACCACAAATAACAAAGAATTTTCTGCCTGTTAAGTAAGACTGAAACCAATTTATGACAGCATCAGATGGGCCCACCCATTGTCTAAGGAGAATTATAAGAATGCTGTGGTCTATGGTGTCAGATGCTGCACTTAAGAGACCAAGAACAGTTATACGGTCTCTGTCTGTATTAACCCGTAAAGCATTTACTATTTTAACCAGTGCAGTGCAGTTTCTGTACTATGATTTCTTCAAAAACCTGTCTGAAACTTATCACTAACAGAATGTTTGTTCAAGTAATCGTTAAGCTGCTTAAAAACTATCTTTTCTAGAATTTTATTTAAGAAAGGCAGGTTAGAAATTGGTCTAAAGTTGTCAAAAACAGAGAAGTTGAGATTACTTTTCTAATGCAGGGGTTTAACAGCAGTCTTTAGACAATCGGAGAAGACCCCCATATTTAATAATAAGTTCACTATGTCAAGTACAATGTCAATTAGCACATCAGAGACATCTTTAAAAAAGCTTGTTGGTATTGGGTCAAAGACGTAGGTGGAGGGTTTCAGCATAGTTCAGGTCAATCTCTTCTAGTGAAAGAATTTAACTCACTAAAAAGGGTATGCTGCGGTTCAACAGGATTAATTGAGGGGGGATTTACTATATTACATCTGATATAATTTATTTTGTGTTTAAAAAGTAGAGCAAAAGCCTGACAGGTTTTACTAGCAGGTTTTAGAAGGCATTCCATTGAGTGAGCTGGGTTTGAAGGCGATCAACAGTTGAGAATAAAACTCTTGGATTCCCAGCATTATCATTTCTAATTTTAGAGAAACTGACATAATTGTAAAATTACTTGCTAATATGAAGAATTCACAGGTCTTATACTAAAATGTAATATCAAGATAAATGTGTCTCAGTTATGTCCCCTCAGACCACTGCAAAGTGAAGTTTTATTAGTAGGTCACAAAGCATTGTAAGTGTCTTGCAGACCCAAAGAAATGTACACCAAGGTCTTGTTACTCAGAATAAAAGAGCAAAAAATGCATTTCTGCTGTACCAAAACATGTTATGGTGACACTTAGTGAAAACTTTTGCTTGAGCGCACTTCGTACTATTTAGGATTGTGGATTTCAGAGTCTCTCCTGACAATATCTGGTCAAGACACAAGCCAAATCTGAATGGAGGCCCAGTCCATCGTAAGGCACTCTGCTCCGCGCTCTCCTACTCAGTCAGTTTGGAGCTGACATTTAACTAATGTCAGAAAAATTGACTAAGACACAGGAATAATAGCACAATCCACAAAAAAAATAACTGGGTATGGGATCTGGAAAGAGAAAACACAAACTACTACAATGTGGATTGGGTTTCACCCTGAAACTTCAAAAAAGAAGAAAGGCTTATCGTTTGCTTTTTAAATTCTCTTTCTGCATTTTTGCCATGAAAATTAGCCTCTCATTTTCAAAGCAATCAATCCTTCATTCTTTGTCGCTGTTCCGCTTTTCAGAAATTTGGCTTTTCTAGACTTGAGCTAATAGGATTCTTATGCTCGATACATAAGGTAAGGTAAAGGGCTGGATTTTATTTCTTTAGCTCAATTTTCCAAATTTAGGCGCATTTGGAGGCTGACTTAGGTGAGTTCAAAAAAGACACACATAACACCTATTGCTTAGGTTCAGAAGAATTTGCATAATTTATGGATAGCTTCTAAGAAAAGCAATCACAGTGAAAGTACTTATTTTATGGAGGATGAAAGGTAGAAAAGAATAACTCATTTTTAAGCACAAATCTGACCTGGGCAGACATTTATTATTCATTTCATCTTCTTGTGGAATGGCTTATGACCATTACCTGTTTGCTGACATGGGCCACATTCTAAAATTCGTCTTATTGGCATTCATAAAACATTAGGATACTGAAAGGCTACCAAATAGGATTTGGAACATCTATAATTCATATACTTCACAAAGCTCCAACTTCCCTTCTCTAAAATGCACTCTCTGCTTGGTGGGTCCACGATCACATTGCAGGGGCTTAGCAGAAGGTTTATGAAAGACCTGTCAATTCCACGCAATTTTTTTAATTACTTCATCATTTTTGATGAGATGTCACATACTGCTTGGGAGTAAGAGGACTATTGTTATTCAAAGAGGGGCACATCGTCTAGCTGTCGATATAAGTGCCTGCCTTTCACTGCTTGAGGCATGTAACTGAAATATTGATAGCCACTGAAATTTGTGATAGACTACAAAAGAATAAAACGCACAGTGTTTTTATGTGATTTTATTTAGAATTTAGTAAACAATGCCATGCTGTGGTTCTGTTTTTTACTCCATGTGCTATACTGCAGTAAAGAAGATCTCCTTTGTTAACAAAACCATTTGGAAAATCCTATACCACACTACCTGCACAAAGACTTACTATGAACAATTGGAGGAATTCCACTCCACCATGTTAGTGGGAGAGTGATGATGAGTATTATCTCTAATTGGATAAAATCACATTTTGATCACGCTGTTTGGCATTTTTTAGAACTTGGTAAGAATTCTAAAGTAAACTTGCCAGACTCGTGTTTATCATTTTTTTACTTGCTGCTTTATCCCATACAAAGAATCATTTCAGATGGGATGCTCTACTTTATAGCTTTCTTATACTGAGTTTCACAAATTGCTTTCAAAGCATAGTATAGTGGTCTGCAAAAAAATAAAATTTTGCTCCTGTCAAAACTTATACGTGTTCTTTATAGATCTGAGGGTCCTGATTCCAAAAGTGGCAACAGAATTGCTCTGGTTTCTGAGAGATAAAGGCTAGTCAGTCAATCATTTTCCAACCCACTTAGTCCTGAACAGAGTTACAGGGCTCTGCTGGAGCCTATCTCAGCGAACATAGGGCACAAGGCAGGAACAAACTCTAGACAGGTTGTCAGTCCATCGCAGAGTAAACACAAACACTAGGGACAATTTAGAATCACCAATTCACCTGCCCTGCATGTCTTTGGACTGTGGGAGGAACCCAGAGCACCTGGAGGAAAGCCACGCAGACACGGGGAGAACATGCAAAATCCATTGGAAGGAAACCTGGGCCCTTACTGTGTGGAAGCAGCGCTACCTCTGCGCCACCATGCCACCCCGAGATGAAGGTTTAAAATGAAAAAGCAGCATTTTAGAGAAAAAGTGTAACATATTTTTTAAATAAATTTTTTAGACTTAAAATTACACGTGTTTGTTTAAAATGTAAAACTGTAAGGTGTTTCATGGTGGAATGACCAACAGATGTCTGCTAATATAGACACCATCTCCACGTGTTCTTCAGAGACCGCTCCCAGGTTTTCTAGGGAAAAAAAAATCCAAATGAGAGTTAAGAAATTTTTTTTTTTTTTAAATATTTTATTGAATTTATTAAAAGCAAGTAACATTCCATACAAGCTGTAAACAATCTGCCCCCTACACAGACAGGCACAGAGACACAATTGCAAAATACACCCTTTTAAGTTCTTCTCCTTCAGCACGCAGTGCACAAATCACCAACAATTACCACTAAGGCTCAGTTTCTTTTTCTTCTTCTCTTTCTCTCTCTTTTCTTTACCACCTATGCTCCTTCACGCAAGCTCTGTCCACCAGCTCCCGACTCCAGCTCTCTGAATGAAATGAGGTGGCCCCTTTTATGTTGCACCTGGATGAGCTCCAGGTGCACCCTGATGAACTTCCTACAACACTTCCTGGTGTGGCGCAAGTGCTACATGGGTACCCAGAAGCATTCCAGGTGCACTCAGATTCTCTTATGGCGGCACTTCCTTGTGTGGCACCAACTGCTACAGTCCAGGGGCCTCATGTATACATGATGCACACACACAAAAATGTTGCGTACTCCCATTTCCATGCTCAAGTCGTGATGTATAAAACCTAAACTTGTGGTAAAGCCACACACATTTTCACGCTAGCTCAAACCCTGGCGTACGCAAGTTCTCTGCTCAGCACCCAGAGTCAAAGCAGTGCTTTTGTTCCAGTGTGGTATCCCTTTCTTTTTTAGATGCACATCCCTGATGCGGCTTTATCAAATACACTGATAATTAACCGCATATTGTTGATTAATTTAAGGCATCTGATTGTAATCAACCTGTAACAATATAATGGTCCACGGACTAACCAAACTATTCCAAATACCATAGCTGCTTTAGTGTTGTTACTCTCACTGCATCTTCTTCTTTTTCTTCCAGGTGCTCCCGTTAGGAGTTGCCACAGCAGATCATTATTTTCCATATTACTCTCACTGCACTACTCAGAATATTAATATCACTGAATCTGACTGTGGAATCACAGCTCTACAGCACATGATTAGAAAGAGAATTATCGGTATACAGCATCAAGCACAGGCTGCCTCAGCCATGCTGCCTGTTTGAACTGCTGCTCACACGGCAAACGCTTCAGAGTCTTTCCTGTACGGACGTCGCAGTTCAGAAACAGTTCCATCCCAAGAACTATAAATGCAATCAATCAGTCCATCAAGTGCTCCTTGTAAACTGTTTGTACTTATACGTACAATTACCTCACTGTAAACTTGCAATACAGTTATAATATTGCACATCCTGCGGCAATTTATAAAGCACGTACTTACATATGATGATGATATCATTTTTAAGATGAAATGTAGCAAAATATGTTTATTATACAGATAAAACGTTAACTTCATTTAAATAATCTATATTGTTAATAATTAAACATGTGAGGACACGGTGTCTCAGCACTGACGATGAGCTGGCACCCCGTTCAGGGATTGTTCCTGCCTCACGCTATATTCTTGCTGGGGCTGGCGTGACACTGGAAGGATAGATGGACAGAATAATTAAACATGTACTACAAAGATATTTCAATGTTCCTTAAAAGTTTTGAAGAATCGGCGTTCTCAGCTTACAGATGGCTTAATGTCTATTACAGAACTGATTGTGTGGCGATTGGGTATTTGGAGAAAGAAAAGGAAGGACAGAAATTGGAGGTTTGTACGTTTGAGAGAGACAGTACTGCTGCAATAAATTATTTCATCGAAGATCGCACACGGGGCAGCAAGCATCTTACTTGTGGCAGGAACAATCTCTAGACGAGGTGCCAGCTCATCACCTTCACTGCGCCACCGTATTGCCATGTTTAATAACATGCTTTAACTCCTATCATCATGAAGATGATATCAAGTATGCATCTCAGTATTTAAATTATTCAGAGAGCTGTAATATCATGAATGTAATGGAGTCTGTGTTCTGTCGGAGGAAGAGAAAGCCCATTTAAGAAGCACGTAGTGATTCACACATAGAGCACATAGAAGAACACATACAACAAAGCATTTAACGTGCTACTTTAGTAACGATGGTATTTGAGAAACTAGTAAATTAAATTAATTTAAGATGAAGTTTATGATGTTCTAACTTTAATGACAAAATAAACTATGTGATTAAAGTGGAAATTTCGAGATTAAAGTTGATATTTCGAGCTTTTTTCCCACTGTGTCCCTATTTTTTTTTCTTTTCTCTGTACTCTAATAAGCTTCCATATAACACTCAGACGGTGGGCTACGAATCGCCTTTTCATGGCGACTCTGATATCTGACAACTTCTTTTTTATATCAGGCACTGTGCAACTTTGTGAACTTGAGCTTTCGAGTTTCTCCGGCATTCTATGTCACTCGATCAACTTCCTTTTGTTGTTTATACCACTGTTTAAACCAACAAATAGTACGTTTTTCTTTGCCTCCACTTGGTATTCGCTGAAATTCTTCTATTTTCCCCCGTGCTTTTGCCATTGCCTTTTTACAGAACGCTGAGCTTAAGGGCTATTTATATTGATTTGCATATTCAAAGAGGTGTAATTCTGGGAGGAGTTTGGGGAGTGGCAGCAGGCATGTGCACGTGCGTTACTTTTCACACTGAGCAGGATTTATGTAACAGAAGAAAGTGGAAATTGGCGTACACATAGATTTATGCATCTGGATTTTTTTGTGTGTACGAACATTTCCACTTTTTTCCGTACGCCATGTTTTAGTGTGAATTTTATACACGGTGTTATCCATGAGACCCCAGGGCTCCGGGAATGTCCAAATCCCCCGGTGGTGGCCATGGGCCCCACAGGGTTGAGCTTCCATGCTTGTGACCATGATGTAATCCAGGGGGGCTGCCCTATTGCGTCCCAGGGGAGATATTGCCTCCCAGCCCTTCCATTCTCCAGGCGTCCCAGCCGTCCGCCACAAAGCAAACTTGACAAAAGTAAGTTCAATGGCTTTTTAAAGACATGTTGCATTGATGTTCTAGGTGGGATGAGAGAAACTCTTCAGCTAGCTCCTCCTTTTTACGCCTTTGTATTCCCAAGTAAATTGTGGCACATGCTATTCAAGCGATGGATGGATCAGCCCAACCTCTGTAAAAACTATTTGAACAACATCTTTCTGATTTCTAGACAATAAAAAGACATCTTTCCAACCTTCTAAATTTTTTGTGTCAAGAAATGCTACTGGGGCTGCCTTTATGCTAACAGCAATACACCTGCATAGCACTTCATTGTGGCTGGGACTGCCAAGTCAGAAGTTTTCTTTTCTTTGTTTTTAAATTAGTTATTCTGATGTGTCTTTAGATTATAGTATGTGTGCATATGAAGTTGCTTACCTGTCTATTAATTTACTTAAATAGCTTTTGTAAAAAGCTAAATTTCCCCCAGGGGACAAAAAAATCTATCCTTCTTTAGAAGGAATAAAAAGACAAAATATGCTGATTGAGAGCAAAAAAAGCTATAGCAAATGCTTCATTTTGGGTTGTTTTCACCCCAACTGATGTTAAGGACAAGGAAGACTGCCATTTTTTAGCTCAAAATAGACTTCAAATACTGTAAATCTTGAGAGAGTGGATCATTACAGATAAACATGACTTTCACAGATTGATTATATATTGACTATATTGAGTGACATCTGTCCTTGTTAATTGTTAGCTTTTGCCTTTAGCACTCTTTGAAGGTGTTTGAATTAAAGCCTCTTGATTTGTGACCCAGTCCCTGCTGCTGCTTAAGTACAAGTATGGATAAGAAAACCAGTATAATGGAGTGTAGTAGAATCCTGACTTCTTGAGCCTTCTTTATCAGTAACTAACAAAGACACGAGAGATAAACTAATCATGCACCTTTGTACTTGACAAGCGTATTTCAGAAATATAACCCACACTTACCTGTAAGTCACTCGTATCTTTGTATCAGAGTGACTCCAGAAAGGTGTCAATAAAGGTATTCATCTCAACCTTGACTGGCTTCATTATACAACTCTGACAATCTATATGACTGTTGTCACACACGTGCGAGTAGGAGGCAGCTTAAGGGTCTGAGTAATTGTAATTACACCACCGACCAGGGGGTGGCGGGGTGGACTAACTGTCTTTCTCAGTTACTTGCTGACCATTCCCGGGAAATCCCACCAGGTTCCGGAACTCTCAATGACGTCACTTACGGCTTTGGGGCCCAAAGATGACATCACTTCCGCCCCCTCAAAGCTCTGACAACATCACTTCTGGTTTTGGCCCAGAGATGATGTCACTTCTGGTCCCTGAGATCATCACTTCTGGTTGATTATCTGGAGATAACGTCATTTTCTTAACTGGCCTTTAAAGTTGCCATCTTGACTGTCTGTGGGTAGTTCTGTTTTGGACTCAGTCGTGTGAACATGTCAGTTCAATTATTGCAATTTTAGCAGCCAGAATACAATATACAGGTGGCTGCCCCAAAAGTTTATCGTGTCTTTTGCCATTATTTGTCTCACTGTATTATGTCAGATAATTGTTAGAGGATACCACAATGACCTTACGCTAACGGAGACAGACCACGCATTAGCATCCCATTCTTGGACTGATTTTTTTGTGATTTTTATACACAGTATGTGAACTTGCACATCTTGTTAGTTATTAGCAGAATACAGGTTGACACTTTTAACAAAGGAAATCATTTTTAATAAAGAAAAATTCAGATTCAGCTCCTTCAGAACTTTCGTTCCGAAAAACACCACTGGTTCTCGTTAATCTAATTTCAGGATCGTAAAAAGTCAGAGTATATTCCACAAGGCAAAAAATAACCTTGAGCAGGTTGTCAGTAGTCCTTGATGCAGTTAACCAAAATTTAAGTGGTAAACGGGAGCGGACTGGGTCTCAAAATCGGCCCGGGCATCCTTCAATGAGTGATCCCATTATTCATAATTTTCTTAAAATTTGTGATTAGTACGTGGCTCACTACTTGCTATGAACCTATGATATGAACTCTATCTAAACTGTTGCCAAACCTAATCTGTACACTGTTGTTTAAACACAACTTAAAATTTGATGACATGTTTAAAAATAAAATTTAATGAAAAATAAAAATTTAGTAACATGGCTTACACGTTATTAGAGTACATGTCAAATGTCAATGTCATGTCCAAGTGCCAGTACCTTAGTAGGCTAGTAGCTGCTCATTTACAATGGAATAAATTATAACCAGGGTAATAATGAAAACCTCACATGATTGAAATGTTCCATTAACTTAATGATAAACTATAAATATTCCGTCCTACTATGGAAAATTCCTATCCTGTGCATTATAACTTTATTTCATCATACTAATAATTGCAGCTGAAAACCATTAATTATTGCTCACGCTAACGATCAGAGAACAATAAAATGCATAATACATGATCTAAACTAATCATTGGAACTTGTGGTGGGCTGGCACCCTGTCTGGGGTTTGTTCTTAAATTGTGCCATGTGTTGGCTGGGATCGGCTCCAGCAGACCCCTGTGACCCTGTAGTTAGGATATATTTGGTTGGATAATGGATGGATGGATGAATTATTAGCACTGAAGAATTTAAATAATAGATATGAGATAAAATAAATTGCAATGATGTATATACTAACCGAAAAGTAGCGGTATTGAAACAGAAATCGGCAAAAGGCAGTTTTGACCAAATTTTTCGCTGCAACGTTGTGTACTGACAACTAAAACATCTTGATGATGTAATATGGTATACTATATAGGACTATATAAATCAAAGTACTGGACAGATAATATTTAGTAGTTTAGATAATTAATTTTAATGTCAAACAGTAACCAGTACCTAAACTTAATTTCATGAAACGGCCAGCCCATGACCAGACCAGAGTCCACGGCCCGCCGGGCATTGCCCAAATGTCCTAATGGCCAGTCCACCCATGGTGGTAAACAGTAAATAGGTAAAAAGTGCTTTACATATTAAAGAATAGAAAAATGAAAGACATAATTATAAAACAAAATAAATCAACATTAACATCGAATAAGAGTAAGGTTCAATGGCCAGGGGGGACAGAAAAAACAAAAAAACTCCAGACGGCTGGAGAAAAAATAAAATCTGTAGGGATTCCAGACCATGATACCACCCAGTCCCCTCTGGGCATTCTACCTAACATAAATGAAACAGTCCTCTTTGGATTTAGGATTCTCACGGAAGGGCTTGATGATGATGATGGTCACGTAGACTTCTTCCTTTTAATCCGTCCATCATTGTTGGAGCATCATGAAGCTTTGAGTAGAAACCGGAAAAAGAAACAGAAAAGAGAGTAGGGGTCAGTACCGATTTTAGAGCCACCATGAATAGTTGTTATGATGAATTGAACATACAGAGTATCAGGATTAAGTTAAATTACGATTAAAATGAAGTTATAAAAAGGCCATGTTAAAGTAATGTGTTTTCAGCAGTGTTTTAAAATGCTCTACTGTATCAGCCTGGCGAATTCCTATTGGCAGGCTATTCCAGATTTTAGGTGCATAACAGCAGAAGGCCGCCTCACCACTTCTCTTAAGTTTTGTTCTTGGAATTCTAAGGAGACACTCATTTGAGGATCTGAGGTTGCGATTTGGAATATAAGGTGTCAGACATTCTGATATATAAGATGGGGCAAGATTATTTAAGGCTTTATAAACCATAAGCAGAATTTTAAAGTCAATTCTGAATGACACAGGTAACCAGTGTAGTGACGCTAAGACTGGTGTGATGTGTTCTGATTTTCTTTTCCTAGTTAGGATTCTAGCAGCTGCATTCTGCACTAGTTGCAAACGATTTATATCTTTTTTGGGTAGTCCAGAGAGGAGTGCATTACAGTAATCTAGTCGAGTGAAAACAAACGCGTGAACTAATTTCTCAGCATCTTTCAGTGATATAAGCGGTCTAACTTTACTTATGTTTCTTAAGTGAAAAAATGCTGTCCTAATGATCTGATTAATATGTGATTTAAAATTCAGATTACAGTCAACAATCACCCCTAAGCTTTTTACCTCCGTCTTGAGCGGAGGATGCCATCATCTACATGCTACACCAATCCCTCTCCCACCTGGACAGAGGCAGTGGTGCTGTAAGAATTATGTTTTTGGACTTCTCTAGCGCCTTCAACACCATCCAACCTCTGCTCCTTAGGGACAAGCTGACTGAGATGGGAGTAGATTCACACCTGGTGGCATGGATCATGGACTACCTTACAGACAGACCTTGGTATGTGCGTCTTGGGAACTGCAGGTCTGACATTGTGGTCAGCAACACAGGAGCACCGCAGGGGACTGTACTTTCTCCGGTCCTGTTAAATCTATATACATCAGACTTCCAATATGATTCGGAGTCCTGCCACGTGCAAAAGTTCGCTGATGACACTGCTATTGTGGGCTGCATCAGGAGTGGGCAGGAGGAGGAGTACAGGAAGCTAATCAAAGACTTTGTTAAATGGTGTGACTCAAACCACTTACACCTGAACACCAGCAAGACCAATGAACTGGTAGTGGATTTTAGGAGGCCCAGGCCCCTCATGGACCCCGTGATCATCAGAGGTGACTGTGTGCAGAGGGTACAGACCTATAAATACCTGGGAGTGTAGCTGGATGACAAATTGGACTGGACTGCCAATACTGATGCTCTGTGTAAGAAAGGTCAGAGCCGACAATACTTTCTTAGCAGGCTGGCGTCCTTCAACATCTGCAATAAGATGCTACAGATGTTCTACCAGACGGTTGTGGCGAGGCCCTCTTCTACGCGGTGGTGTGCTAGGGAGGCAGCATAAAGAAGAAGAATGTCTCACGCCTGGACAAACTTGTTAAGAAGGCAGGCTCTATTGTAGAAATAAAGTTGGACAGTTTAATATCTGTAGCAGAGCGACGGGCACTAAGCAAACGCCACTTAACAGTGTCATCTCCAGGCAGAGGAGCAGCTTCAGCGACAGACTTTTGTCACCGTCCTGCTCCACTGACAGACTAAGGGGATTGTTCCTCCGCCACACTATGCGACTCTTCAGTTCCACCCGAGGGAGTAAATGCTAACATTACTCAAAGTTATTTCTGTTTTTACATGCATTTTTATTATACTTCTTAATTTAATATTTTTTCTGTATCAGTATACTGCTGCTGGATTATGTGAATTTCCCCTTGGGATTAATAAAGTATCTATCTATCTATCTATCTATCTATCTATCTATCTATCTATCTATCTATCTATCTATCTATCTATTAACCTTATGCACTTCATAAAAGCATTTTATAGCATTCATAGATGCTATAGATCATATATGATATACCGTATATTAACTTCTGTGTCGACCCTACTGTACCCTCAAAAACAGTGTGCACTCTGAACCCCCTGACGGTTATAGCAAATTAAAACTGAGTGCCATTATAACCAATGCTGCACATCCTCTCTCTGGCACACTGAGACTGAAGACTTCCAGCCAATGAATTATTCAGCAGAAGTGCACACGGGGGCTCCTTTATACCAACAGCAATACATCTGCAAAATGCCTCCCTGCCAATGGACTGCCAAGACTGAAGTTTTCTTTCTTTTTAAAATTTTCTTTCTTCTTAGTCATTCTGGTGTATGTTCAGACCATAGTGTGTGTGTATTTATTTATTTACTTATGTACTTATTTATTTCAGGTGCTTCTGTAAAAAGCCCAATTTCCCTAAAATGAATATCAATATAAAGTTCTATCTATCTATCTATCTATCTATCTATCTATCTATCTATCTATCTATCTATCTATCTATCTATCTATTAACCTTATTATGAACTTCATAAAAGCATTTTATAGCATTCATAGACCATACTGTGGAATTTTATAATATTATACAGTATCTCTGAGCGATATTTAAACATCTCTAAAAATATGTATATTTATGTGCCACATAATATCTGTTCAGGAAACATCTGACTACATATATTGCATATCAGTGGTCCCTTCAGTTTAGAAATCCGATTTGCACAGCGGGAAGTAACAGATGTAACTGGACATAACGCAAGCAACAGCTTCTTGCACCCAACACGTGTATCTTATGCCTCTTGCCCTACAAAGTGATTAAGCTGCCAGTTCTGCTCTGTACTTTCTAACATTATTTTAATGTGAAATTACCCTGTTTACAAATAAATAAATGACTGTTCAACAGTGTGTACTTCAACTAATAGACAGCAGCACCCAATCTCGCAAGTGCATGTCACATTGCTAAGGGCGGTGTACAGTGGCATGCAATAGTTTGGGCTCCCTTGTTTAAAATGTCTGTTACAGTGAGGGGTTAACTGAGCAGATGAACTGATCACCAAAGGGCATAAAGTTAAGGATGACACATTTCTTTAATATTTTAAGCAAGATTACATTTTTATTTCCATCATTCTCATGTGTAAAATATCAAAAAAATTAAAAGAGCCTGAAGCAACAGTTTGGGCACCCGACATAATCAGCACATAGTAAGACCCCCTCAGGTGAGTATCACATCTTGTAAACGTTTTTTGTAGTCAGCTAACAGTCTTTCATTTCTTACTTGGGGTATTTTCACCTATTTGTCCTTGAAAAAGGCTTTCAATTCTGCAATATTCTTAGGCCATCTTGTATGCACTGCTCTTTTCAGATCTCTCCACAGATTTTTCAATGATGTTTAGGTCGGGGGACCATGAGGGCCATGACAAAACAATCAGCGTATGCTTTTTGAGCTTGTGCCCCATTGTAGATTTGGAGGTATATTTCAGATCATTATCTTCTTGTAGGACCCTTTTTTTTCGTTTTAACTTCCAACTTTTTTACAGATGGTGTGATGTTTGCTTAAAGAATTTGTTGGCATTTATTTGATTCCATTCTTCCATCTACCAATGACATGTTGCCTGTGCCACTGGCTGCAACACAAGCCCAAAGCTTAATCGATCTACCTTTATGCTTAATAGTTGGAGACGTGTTCTTCTCCTGGAATTCAGCCCCCTTTTTTCTCCAAACATACCTTTGTGCATTGTGGCCTAAAAGTCCAGCTTTGAATTCATCAGTCCACAGGTCTGGTTTCCAAAATGCATCAGGCTCATTTAGATGTTCATTTGCAAACGCCAATTGCTGAATTGTGTGGCTAGGATGCAGGAAAGCTTTTCTTCTGCTGACTCTACCATGAAGGTCATATTTATTTAGGTGTCGCTGCCCAGTAGAACAGAGCACCCCCATTCCAGAGTCTGCTAAATCTTCCTAAAGGTCTTTTGCAGTTACACGGGTGTTTTTAGTTGCCTTAAACCAACGAGCAATTCTTTCAGATAGTTTTCTTGGTCTTCCAATCCTCAGCTTCACCTCCACTGGTCCTGTTAACTGCCATTTCTTAACAACATTACAAACTGAGGAAACAGTGACCTGAAAATACTTTGCTTTCTTCTTGTAGCCTTCTCCTGCTTATTATTTTATTTTTCATTGTGCTAGGCAACTGCTTAGAGGAGCCCATGACTGCTGATTATTAGGACAAGGAGTGAGGAGTCAGAGAATTTATACAGCTTTGCAATTTGCATCATTTGGGGTTTCATAACAATGACAAGCCATAGCCCTAACAAGCAAATGAAAGTCTGAGATCACCTTGGGAAAAGGCCAGATATCCTGGGGTACCCCACCTTCTTCATGGTGCTCCTTTCCTTTTTACACTGTACAATTTTACAAAGCAAAAACAGTAATCTTGCATAAAACGCTGGTAGTAAATGAGTCATCTTTAACTTTATTCCTTTTGGTGATCAGTTCATCTTCTGCTCACTTAACTCTTCACAGTGACAGACATTTTAAGAAAGAGTGCCAAAACACTTGCATGCCATTGGCGTTCACATAACGTCCTATTTCACAGAATCTATTGTGGATGTTAACAGGTGCAAACCAGTATTTTAATTCCAGACGTTGCTTTGGAACCGACCGTGGCACATCAGACTTCCTCAAGGTAATGACAGGAGTTCAACAGGGCTGCGTATTCTCCCCATTCCTAATCCTCCAAGTAATGCATTTTGAAATGTCATGTACTGCGAGAGAAACTAAGGCAAGTATTAGATTGGCAGCAATTGCACACTTCACAGATATCGAGGTCACAAATGACATTTTCTTGTTAGCAGGATCAATTAATCAACTGCAAGACTACAGGAAAACACCAATAAAGAAGGACTGGATATAAACATAAATAACGTGAAGATAATGTTCATTAATCTACAATGTGACACACATACTCTATATAGACAGAGGAATAACGTCTCAAAAACACTCAGAAATTCATCTACCTGGAAAGACAGATTTTAACTGATGTGGTGCCAAGAAAGATGTGAATTGTCAGCTTGGTAAGGCAAGAGCACTGTTCCATCTCTTCTGATTTCTGTGCGGGGTTGATGTGCCTGATTAGCCCTCTCCATACAGCTCAGTCTTGCACCTCCTCCTCCTCCTCCTCATTCAGACCCTTTCCTTTTAAATCTTCTTTTACTTTATCCATCCCCCACTTTTACTCCCCCCGTACTTCAATTTCTATCACTCTTTTACCTCTTAACGATGAAATCAATCTAGTCAGCTTTGGAAAAATCCCCAATTAATAGTGTACTTCAGCATTATTGTAATCTTTGCTGTCATGTAGCTCCTTTTTTACCCTTTCCAGAACTTTGTATAATTAATCCCATGAGAAAAACACAACGAAGGTCACAGATTGCCTCAGGTTCTCATGTTTCCAGCATAAAAAATAGATAACTTTCTCAGATGAGCTCATGTGGTGTTTTCATTGTTTTATGTGCAGCAGTTGCATCCTGATTGTAAACTCCTGCTGTTCTCAGAGAAAAGATCATATGTAGATGCATGTCCTTCTCTTTTTATTTTAGATGTGTCCATATAGTCTTAACATAATAAATGCTAAAATACTAATGAACAGTCAATCATTTATAGAAAGGCATACTGTAATGGTATTAAAAGCTGGGGTCCAGCCTGGGAATCCCCACTCAGTTAGAAGACAGGCAGCACATACTGTAGATGTTGTTCTTAGTGTTGCTGGTGATCAAATGGTACTGTATTCTTGTTCCAGTCTGGTTTAATGTCAGCTGGAGAAGAAGAGTAGGAGTTAGGAAAGGACTGGATTTGACTTCACTGATCATCGAGTGGGACTTCCTCTCTTCTTAAAACCTGCAACAGAAACTTATGGATTCAAGCAACACAGGAAAAGGTTTAGGGACAGTCACACATATACAGTTACGTAGCTCAAGTTAGTGCCACTTGGGAAGGGGCGGTTCTTGAATTTGCCACCCTCCAACATTTCTGAATATGTTAACCTATTTAAATAGAAAATTAAAATGACGTATAGAGAAAAATTAAGATAACATTTGCATAGATTTATTCATATATAGAGAAACAACAATAATTTTTCACATATAATTATTTATCACCATCAATTAGACAAGAATATAGAATAGACGCACTGATAAGCCATGTTCTGATTATTAGTTTAATATAATTACACTGTGAAAGCCAGAACCAGTGTAGTGTACAAGTGATAGGTGGGGATGTTTTCTGCACAGAGCAAGAACACATTCAGATCGATAACGAAACAAAATTATAAATTGTAAGTTAATTGTTTATCTTCCTAGAAATTATTATCGGTGTAATGTTTATATTTATTTTTGTTATAGCCTCATAAATTTTATTTGTTTATTTATTTTTATTTTTTTTTTAGATTTTTTTATTCATTTTATTGTAATCATTCCATACAAATCAATCAATTTTTACAAAAAGTAGGATTGAGAACAAGTCGTCCCCCACCCCTGAGAGAGAGAGCATGGCCAATGGGGTAAAACTTAAGGCTTGTAAACATACCTAAATTGATGAGTTTGATAAGCCAATAGAGATGAATGGAGAAGAAAAAGAAATGCGGAAATAATTTCTTCCTCTGTGCTTTAAGAGCTTATTCTAAAATATTACTGATTAGATCCTGCCATGTTTTGAAAAAAATCTGTACAGATCCGCAAACTGAGTATTTGATTTTTTCCAATTTCAGATCGTATAACACATCAGGTTTCCCACTGACTTAAAAGAGGAGAGTGAGGATTCTTCCAGTTTAGCAAAATAAGTCCGTGTGCCAAAAGTGTAGTGAATGCAATTACAGTTTGCTTGTCCTTCTCCACTTTAAACCCATCTGGAAGAACCCCAAACACAGCTGTTAATGGGTTAGGAAGGATTGTGACACCAAGGCTGTAGCCTCATAAATTCTAACTGCAGCGTCTTATGCCGTCACAGAAGAACAATCTGAAAATTATATTTGAAGCATTTGTGGATAAAAATCAGAGAATTTTACTTTTTTCATTAATGAGAGATATTTTTCTGAGCCCTGCTGTTTACACACAAATTGTACTGAGCCTTTTGGCCAATAATGCCACCCCCAAAAATATGCCACCCATTGTGGACCGCCCCCTCCTCCCGCTCCTAGCTATGTCACTGCCCGTATACCTGAAATAGCACCAAAGGTGATGATTTGGTTCAAAAATTGACAAGGTCTTGACAGACATCAATCCAAAACAGAAGAGTTGAAACAGAGAAACATGGCAGTTTTTAAAGTCAGGCAGGGGAAATAGCATCATTCTGGCAGGAACCAGAAGTGATGTCTCCTGGGCCAGAACTGGAAGTGATGTCTTCAGCCCCCAGAACTGAAAGTGACCTCATTAGGCCCAGAACTGGAGGTGACGTCATTGATTTCAGGCGGAATTTCCCATGGTTGGTATGGAGACAACAAAGAGGAATTATAGAATTATCCCTTTTTTGAGCCCTTCGGTTGCCTCACATCTGCACCAATTCCACTGGTGCGTTAAAAAAATCTGTCTTTGTAAGACACTCATATTTCTTATGTACATAACACATTATAGGTTCCTATAGGCTTGTTTTAGACTTGTAAAACCTAAACGATGATTGATTTCCCTTAAAGGGATAATCCTGCTTTAAAGGTTCAACAGCAACACTTTTATTTTTTGTATTTCTGGATACAGAGACATTCTTACAGTTCTGTAAAAAAGTAAAATGGTTTGTGTGATAAACCAAGTCCGCAGACACTTTAAAAGTAGTGATTGTTATACCTGTTTAATAGCTTTTCACAGTTTTTAGCTCTCCAGTGAGTGAGGTGGTGGTGGGGCAAGCGGGCATCGATGTTTGGTGCCCCATCTGAGTCGTCTACTGACTTAAAGTCCTACAAGTCAGAGGGCTTCTCCAGGTTAGAACTGGCACTACACCAAGGCTTGGGTCCAATACCACTATATTATCCACAGGCATGCTTCAAATTGAAGAGGCCCACCAGCAAAGCATGTGCCCAAAGCTGCTACGGGAAGGAAACAGCAGAGTGGTCAGTTAAGAGGCTGCTGGCAGACACATGCAGAGAAAGAAAGTAGATGAAGTTGATGATACATTTACATAGCACTTTTCTCGCTACTCAAAGCACTACCACACAGGGAGGACCTGGGACACAAACCCATGATCTTCTTACTGTAAGACAGTAGGTCTAACATTGAACCACCTGCATGAAGTTCACCACATAACTTACCTGTAAAGGTGAACAAGCAGCCACCATGATATGGTTACAAAGACGTACAATACATGTGTATAGTGAAAAGAAGGTTTAATACAGTGACACTGTGCCTGATGAGAGGAGGATGGAAGCTGCGTGACTCGATGTTGTTTGTTATTAGGAGATCCCATAAGATTAACGATTTGGCTAAGCACAAGCACTAATGGTATAAAACCAAAGTCCAAGCCACCAGGGGTCATCTTTTGACCAGTTTTCAGGCTTGCAGACACTTCTTTTCTGCTGTGCAGATACAGCAGAGAAAAGAGCATTTAAGTTTGTATATATTAATGAGGACAACCTCCTACCGATTTGTATATATATTTTTGGTGGAAGTAACCTGTGTTTATGGGTGCTCATTTTTCCATCATTATCTTTGTGCATAATATTTTCACTTTTTGTTTTAGATTGATTTTTATGTCTGTCCTTGGTGAACTGTCTGAGGAAGAAGAAGAAGGAAGAATATGCTTTTTGTTTGTTTTTATTATACTGTTTCTCCTCAGGTTTAGCTAGGGTATCACTGTAATTATCGTATGTAGCACCTGCACTTGTTTTTCTTAATGTTCTTGCATTGAACTGTAGATATTTGCAAGATATTACTGTAAATAATTGGCACACCTGGAAATACCAAGAATTCTGTTTTTGGAACAGTTTTCATTTGGTTACAGCTTCATGTGCCCAGAATCTGAAACTATGCAACAGTGCCATTGCATGGAGTGCCACATTGTGTGGTCTTCATTATTTTTACATGTTCTGGATATTTTGATCTTTATTTCAACAATATTGCTGGATAACTAAACTAACTTTCCAAACGGTGGAGTACAAGAGCAGGAGGTTTTATGTAATCAGTGACTGCTTTTCAAAACAGTACGTTAATGCACCAGACTTGTAATAACCAGGATTGAATTGAGAATGTGGAGGTGACAGAACTGCTAGGGTCGAGTGGTCATAATATAATACGGTTCTGTGTTCTGGAAGAGTGCAGATGTAAAGACTAAAACTGTTGGGTTTTACTTAGGCAGGGTACATTTAAAGCAAATGTGGCAAAGTTTTAAAGGGATATACTAGGATAAGCTTTTAAGTGTGGAGAAAGTCGAGGATTAATGGAGCGGGTTTAAAAAGTTTCACATAATGCAGAACAGGTACATATCATAAATTGGAATTAGTAGGAAATTTTAAAAAATCTCTGCAGTGGGTTATATGGAATTGAAAAAGAAACTGCAATGGTAAAAAAGCTTTATAAGGCATATAAGAATAATAACTCTGATGTGAATCATAGGGAGTATGAGAACATGAGTGCAACAAATAAGAAGGACATTAGGGAGGCTAAAAAGCAGTTAGAGAGAAATACAACAGATAATGTGAAAGACGACCCAAAGAGATTCATTCAGTATTTTAGGAGTAAAAGAACAGTCAAGGAGGAGATGAAGTGCATCAAGAATAATAAGGGGAAATAAAATATACAGACAGTGACATGTAGATGGCCTAAACTTACACATCTGAGAAAGTGGTTAACCTACCAGCAGTAACAGGGACTACTAAGGAGGTGATTTGGAAATTGTAGTGGGTAAAGTACTGCTTAGATTAAATAGGCTAAACTTTAAAAATTACCAGAACCAGATAATATTTATCCTTGAGTGCTTAAGCAGCTTTAGCGAGTACATATATAAACCTTTGCCGCATATTTATTGGAAGTCACTGCACTGGAGAAATTCAAAAGGAATGGAATATGGCAAATATTATCCCTTTATATAGATAGAGATTGGGCTCACGCAGGAAACTATAGGCCATTAAGCTTAACATGCAGGTAAATTAATAAAATGAAATATTAAAGAAACGCTTGAGTAACATACGACAAGAACACAAGTTTCAGATGCGGGATGTTGTGTTCTATTAACATGCTGGAATTCTATGAGGAATCAGGCTCAGATACAGGAAACAGAGGGTGAAGATGAGAGGAACATTATCAGAATTGCTGGGAGGATTGGCAGATAATCTAGAATCCAGTAAATTGTTACAAATGGTGATCCTTTTTGCAAGAAATATTTACTAAATGAACTGTTTTTCACCTCCAGTGAAATTCATGCCATTGGTACAAAAAGAAAAGTGCTTAGTCCAATCTGGAAATTATTTTGCATTTATTGAACATTTATTTGTATTTCATGTAATATTCAAGTAAAGATCTCTAGTGAAAATAGAGATCATCACACTCATTCCCTGCCACATGTAGACATTTTGTTGAGGCGCAAGTCATGTTCTAGTAGTACTATTCCTACTTTCCAAATTTATGATGACAATCATGGTGATTGCAATCCTAAAGACACATCAGAGGCAGAAAAGAAACTTGAATCTCCGCAGAAAGTGCCTGTCCTCAATCTCTTCTTCAGAAATCAAGAAACCAGAAAGGGCAGCTGGTGTATTTTAGTGTGTCTTTGTGTTTAAAATATTCAGCAAGTTACATTTTTAAAAAATACACTACACTCTCCCATGGTATTGTGGACAAGAGGCATACACAGAATTGATCTTATGGGCTGTGCAACAGATTATATGCATTATGTATCTGCAGAAATTAGCAAAGGAATGCAATGGGAGTGAGAACAAGGCTTTAGAGAACAGCATACAGTACTTGGAGATCGAGAATGATTACATTTTAATGTAAAAGCAGGAATCGCTATAAAAAAAATGATGTTGGCAAATTAACCAACCAGCAATAATGCCTTCCAAGACTCTAAGTAGCAATAATCATATAAGTACAAGCAGTTGATGTCAGATGTGTACTCATGAATGGTTACTCAATTACAATAACAGGACAAGTGGGCAAGTCCATCATTGATTTTCCTGTTCTCATCCTACTTTTATTTCAGAAATATGATATTCCATATACTGTACATGCATTTACATGCTGTGGCGGATGGCCGGGATGCCCCTTCACTGTATATTCAGGGGGAGCAGCCCTGGACGGTGCAATACCTCCCCCTGGATGCTGGATGGACGCCATCCAAGGGGTTGGAGTGGTGCCTTGGTTTCCCGCAGGGCTCCATGGGAATTGGAGTTGGATGCAGCCCTGTTGGATCCTGCAGGCACCGCCAGGGGGTGCTGCAGCTGGGACTCCTGAGCCCGTCTGGGCAGCATATTTGCCACATCTGGAAGTGCAGCCATATGTCGACAATCAAGCACCTGGAGCACTTCCAGGTGCCCAATAAAAAGAGCCAGCAACCACCACTCAGCGGCCAGAGTCAGGTGAAGAAGGACAAGGTTGCCTAGGAGGAGTGGTGGAAAGAAGGAAGAGAGGAGCATGGTGTTTTGGTGTATTTGTGTTACACTTGGGACTGTGTTTGTGCCTGTGGGGATTACGGGGAAGATCTGCCCCACAGGTGAAGAAAAATAAAAGTTTATTTATTTTATACATGCCTCCTTGTCCATCAGTGTCGGGTCAGGCACCTATATAGCGCCTTTTGTTACAATGCGTATACATATCATCATCATTTGAAGCTATCTAGTGCCTCTACCAGCTTTAATCACAAAGAGACATTTTTGGTCTTCTGTATCCAGGTTTGACTTTGGCTCAGGTTCATCATGATGTGAGTACCCTTGCTGTGCAGTTTAACAACCAGCCGAGGTTACACTGATCTAATTGAGAACTGTGTCATTAATGTCTGTTTCCATAATCAGTTAAATTTTTATGAGGATGGGGAACCAGCCCAACCTTAACCATTCTCACTTGGGACGTGGGGCTTGGGACTGGCAAGGGTAACTAAGGTACTCTAGCCTGCTAAACTGCAACAACAACACTAGGGCCGAGATCACGCATTGGCAAGGCAACCTCTACCATGAGCAGAATGAGGAAAATTTGGGACAACAAGCAGATCTCCATATACACCAAGATGAAAGTGTATAACAGTGTTATCCTCCCAACTCCTCTACATGGTGCTGAGATATGGACCCTCACTAACTCTAACTACAGAAAAAATGCCTGACTTGGTTCGTCCATCTAATACGTATGAACAACTGCAGATTAGCTAAACAAGCCATGCAGTGGGCCATTCTGGGGAAATGCCGACCAGGCAGATCAACGACGACCTGGCTGCAAAACATTAATGAAGACCTTCACATATTAGGTATGAACTGGAGAGAAGCACAATAACTGGAACTTGACAAATCTGGCAGCATCATATTTCTACCTTATGTACAATGGGACACAATAAGCCATAAGAAGAAGAAGTATCTAGGTTATTCCAGTAGTATTCCTTATCTCATCCACTAGTGTTGAATTTGACTGCTGATTTAAACCTTAAGCAGTCCATCTATTATGTATTCTTCTGGCTACATATCCTGTCCATTCACACTTTCTTTTTTATTTTCAGCGGTGGCAATGATATCTGCTACTTTAGTTTTTGACTCAACCCATTCTCTCCCACTCTTTCTATGTCTGAGATTTTCTATCACCTGTAACTCTCCATTGCTTGCTAGGCAACTCTTTGTAATCAGATTCCATGTTTCTCTTCCATATGCCATTACAAGCAGAACATATTTATTAAAAACATCACACTTTAGGCATATGGCCATATTACTTTCCATGGTAGTTTCATTCTTCTCTCTATTTGTCCTGGCAGCATTCCATTTGAACTTCTCATCTGACCACAGTAAATGTATTCCTCAACATAATTGATTGTTTCTCCATCCGTGACTGTTTGCTCTCTTTCACTATGCTGGTTGAACATTACATTTTTAGGCCAACTTTTCTGCTTTCTTCATTAAGTTCCTGCATTCTAAGCTAAAGATAATTTGATGCAATCAGCACTCTGTCATTTGCAGAATAGAGATGGGTTTAATTCTCTGTAAATTTGCACCCAGCCTTTGTCCAAAGACTACATCGTCTAATACTACTTAAAATAATTTTAGAGAGATAGAATCTCTTTGCCAGACTCCTTTCTGGACTGAATCTGTCAATCTCTTGGTGCAATAAAACTACTTAAGATGCATTCATATAAATACTGAAGTTCATTTCTTTATCTCCTTGTTTATCCAGTGTTCTTAGCATCGACTCTGTTGACAAATAAACTATCATAAGATGTTAAAATAACAAAGAATACGAGATTTGACACTAACCAAGCAAATATTTCTCAGGACAGCAAGTCATTATGTTAATCTATATAAATAAAAGCCAAATACCACTGACTCACACATCACAAAATCTCCCGAACCATGAGGACTTGGGACTTGAAATTTGGAACGTAGGTTACCCTTGGCCCATAGGTGCTCACTAATAAAGGGTTTTAAAAATTTCTTATACTTTTTTAGACCTGTTTGTATGTCTGTCCGCTTTTCACAAGAGAACTTCTTAATGGATTTAGATCGTTTTTTTTTCTATAATTTGCTTGAACATTACGTTGATTTTTCCAGTTTTATTACTGGGCGGCAAATATACAGTCGATAAGAACCTGGACACAAATAGAAGAACATACACAGGCATGGACCGCAATAGAAGTAAAATCCTGCAGTACTTCTTTGTATTCCTTGCTTTGTGCTCCAATAAACACACGTTATCGGCAATACACTAATAACCCAATTGTGCTCCACTCACTTAGAATCTGGAACCAATGTAGAAAGCATTTTAAGACGGAGAAGCTTCTTTCTGTGGCACCCATGCAAAAGAACCACCTCTTTCAACCCTCACAAACATATGCAGTTTTTAATATCTGGAAAAAATTTGGAATTAACTTGCTTAGAGACCTTTATATAGACAACGTCTTTGCATCCTATGAACAATTACGTTCCAAATTTAACATTCCAGCTACAAATTTCTTTCACTATCTTCAAATCAGGAACTTTGTTAAACAGAACCTTCCAGATTTTCCTCATCTTGCACCCTCATCCACGCTGGAAAAATTATTGCTCAATTTCAAGGAGTTAGACTCCATCTCTACAATATATAAAATCCTTTTACAATCCCTTCCTTTCAAAGATCCAAGAGGACACTGGGAAAATGACCTCTCAATTAATATATCAGAAAAGGAGTGGAAAGTAGCAATGCAGAGAATTCACTCAAGCTCCATATGCGCAAAGCATACAATTATACAACTCAAAATTATATATCGAGCACATCTGTCTCACTAAAACTCTCCAAAATGTTTCCAGGGCATGATCCAACCTGCGAACGTTGCAACCAAGCCCCAGCCTCACTAGGTCACATGTTCTGGGCCTGCTCCAAATTAACATTATTCTGGACAAAATTTTTAATTACCTCTCAGACAGTCTTGGACTCACAATCCCTCCTAACCCATTAACAGCTGTGTTTGGGGTTCTTCCAGAGGGTCTTAAGGTGGAGAAAGACAAACAAATTGTGATTGCATTCACTACACTGTTGGTACGCAGACTTATTCTGATAAACTGGAAGAACCCAAACTCTCCTCTTTTAAGTCAGTGGGAAACTGATGTGTTATATTATTTAAAATTGGAAAAAATCAAATACTCAGTTAGAGGATCTGTGCAGACTTTTTCAAAACATGGCAGGATCTAATCAGTAATATTTTGAAATGATTTTATAAAGCACAGAGAATTTGTTGATTTAGGTATTTTTAAAAGCCTTAAATTTTACACCGTTTGGCTTGCTCTCTCTCTCAAGGGTGGGGATCGATCTGTTCTTAGCATAATTCTTTTTTTTTTGTAAAACTTGATTGCTATGTATTGATTGTAATAAAATTAATAAATAAAAAAAAAAAAAAAAACATTACGTTGATTTTGCGACTTTCTCATCGCGCTAAGTACCATAGTTCACTTGCAGTATTGATTTATTAGCACGATTCCAAGAGAGACTCATCAGACTACTGGGGGCTCTCCTCACTCACGCATCTGCCTTGGGGCTTTACCTTAACTCCGCTGAGTTAGCAAATGAGAGAACTACTTAACGGATTGAGATCTGTTTTTTTTCTATAATATGCTTGAACATTCCGGTTGATTTTGCGACTTCTCTCATTGCGCTAAGAATCGTAGTTCGCTTGCAGGAGTGATATATTCGCGCTAATCCGAGACAGAGGCTGCAGGCCAAGGGGACGGGGAAGAGTGACATCAGGAGTAGAGAGCTGGGCAGGTACCCTCCTTACTGTCCTGTTTCACTAATACACAAGCGAAGCCGCAAAGGATGGCTAGTCAGTAATATATATTAAGTTCAGCTTGAGATTTACTGTAATGTGTATAAAGTACATTGAAGTTCTAACCTTTCTGTACTTCAGAGAAGTGAAAATAGCATAATACCAACAATAGACAATTAATAAAATATTATACATGCAACATCAGATGCTATATATGATATACAGTATATTAACTTCTGTGTTGACCCTACTGTACCCTCAAAAACAGTGTGCACTCTGAACCCTCTGACGGTCATAGCAAATTAAAACTGAGTGCCATTATAACCAATGCTGCACATCCTCTCTCTGGCACACTGAGACTGAAGACTTCCAGCCAATGAATTATTCAGCAGAAGTGCACACGGGGGCTCCTTTATACCAACAGCAATACATCTGCAAAATGCCTCCCTGCCAATGGGACTGCCAAGTCTGAAGTTTTCTTTCTTTCTTTTTAAAATTTTCTTTCTTCTTAGTCACTCTGGTGTATGTTCAGACCATAGTGTGTGTGTATTTATTTATTTACTTATGTACTTATTTATTTCAGGTGCTTCTGTAAAAAGCCCAATTTCCCTAAAATGAATAGCAATATAAAGTTCTATCTATCTATCTATCTATCTATCTATCTATCTATCTATCTATCTATCTATCTATCTATCTATCTAATTGGTGCAGATCTACATCAACCAAGTATTAGGGTCTGGTCTTAGAAAATGCATAATTTTAAAGATTTGAAGTTTATGTGTAAAATATAATTATGTTAATATTCATAGCAGTAACATAAACAGATATGTGTGCTGAGGCTATAAGCCAACTACTATATAACTGAAGCAAAGGCTGTATTTAAGTTTATTTTGTATTTAACATTGAAAGTTTGTTTTTGCATTCTTTTAAGCCTGTTTATTTCCTAGTAGCACAGTGAAACCTAAGAAAGGGAAAGTCAATCCCCTTCGGGATTATGCGTTGCTGTGCTATTAGACATTCTTTTCATTCTATCCGGCAGTTAGACAATGACAGATTTCAAGACCTTCGCAGTCCCACCAGGGACTGTGTTTGATGGGTCACCAAGTAGAGGACAAACTGATATCCGGCCCAGAGTCTAGACAAGCAGTCAAGGAAACTGAATAGATTAGGCAAGTGAGGAGACACACTTCAGTGGCTTTCCACCCCTGCTTCTGCTCGGTTTCAGTTATCAGTATCTAAACCACAAACAGTTTATTCTGCTCTCACATACATAATTACTTTTACCCAACTGGAAGCCAAACTAACTCTTCTAAGACATATTTCTTAATCTTGCCACATATTAATCACAGCTCTTCTGATGCCAATCTTTTTTGAAGAAAATTATATATTTTTTTGCTGCAGGGTTTTTTTTTTCTATAAATGTAGCCAATGGGATTCTCATCCTGCTCTGACCTCCTTTATAAAACTTAAATGTGAAAATTTGCTCTAAGGAAATTTACTATTTTCTGCTGCAAGGGAGTTTTTAAATAAAAGAACAATTTTTTAAATGTTATAACTGAAGCATTTGGCAAAAAAATATGATGACTTTTATGAGAGTTTATTTTTAATCGATCCTCTCTGCCAAGGAAATTTAAATTACTTTCTATCCTTGCCCCCAATGCTGTTAGGAGAAACTCCAGTGCCTTGTGACCTTAAAATTGGATTCCTCAGCCTCAATAAAAATGATGGATCCATCAAGTTTTACTTTCAGTGCTATTTTACTTCTGCGTTCGCATCACAAATAAGACAAGACAATAAATTTAATGTGCTTCATCACAATTATTTGCCGAATGGGTAATTTATTGATATTGTGATCATGATATTCTTATTTTAATAAAAGACTAGCCACATTACCTTTCAAGGACAGGCAATAGAATACATTTAAAAATATTTCATATCTCTTGACCTACCTGTGATTTTCCTCAGTATCCTTGTGTGTCTGAATCTCTCTTGACTCGCCTCTGTCAAACACTTTCCTGCAAAGCCTGCGTCATTTCAGGGTGCCTTCACAGCCTCCTGTTTGCTTTTATACTTCCTGTTGTTGAAGGCAACTCTCAACGTGCCTCCTACGTCTTTACTCCTCCTCATGTGCTTCACACTCGCACTTCCTTTTTTTGATCACATCACCAGAGCCAAACTGACCAATCAGATTGCTCTGTGGGACCTTACTGTTTTATTACAGAGTAGATGAGAATGAACAAGCTCGATATGTCTTTAAAAATAAATCTAAAAATAATTCACAACAATTAGTCTAGGTCAGTGTTTCTTAAGCTTTTTTTCTTGTGAACGAGTCCTGCCCTTCTTATTTTCTTCACGACCCAGAATTGACGCCTCTTAGGGTTTTCTTTTTTTTTGGTTCCCCTTGCAGAATCACCATTGACGTTCATTCTGCCATTTTCCAGTCCTTAGAAACTTCCCCAGTGTGCAGTGACTTTCAACACCACCAACAGTCATACTGGAGAAAAGCCGGTTGCTTAAACTGCTCATGATGATTCATCGTGAGACTCTTTGCAAACCATATGCAACCCTTTAACCATGAATACAATGGTGAATCACAATTGTGAACGACCCAAAGGCAGGGAATGCATGACGCAAAATGGGTTGTGACCAATTGTTAAAGAAATATACTCTAGGTCGGTGGTTCCCAAACTTTTTCGATTCTCGCTACCCTTGCTGAATCCAGGTTTTCCCAAGGCGCAACCATCCCTGGCCACGGATCATCAAATTCTAATTTGTGAAATAGCCAATAATTTTTTTTTTTAACTTAAAGGGTTATGTAGCCACCGTGGCGTAAGGCGTTGTCAAGCACGAGTAAACCTGTGCCGAAAGAAATCTCAAAGTCCAAAGGTTCATTTTTAAAATATCTAGTGAAAGTTAAAAGCAAATAATCTACACAAGAATAAAAGAAAAAATAGTTACACACGTAAAATAAAAGGCAAAAAAGGGAAAAAATTGATCCTCTATAAACTTAGCTTTTCTTGAGAAACTTTAGTTATTTCTATACTTAAAGTTCTTTACTTCTTCTTTCTATACTTAAAGGTTCTTAATTTCTTATATACTTAAAGATTCTTAGCTTCTTCTTTCTAAACTTAAAGGCTCTTAATTTCTTCTTCTGTATGCCTTAAACATACAGTTCAACATTTAAATAAGTGCTGTTTTACTTCACACTAATAAGGCCCGTAGGCCTGTTGGCATAGTTTAAAACCTTATGCCTTCCACACCTTACTCATGGCAAGGCTGTCACTAACTGAAGAATATTGTTTACTCAAAGCTGTTAGAAGTGGGAAGAATATACCAATACAGTTCTATTTACGGGGGTTATAGGAACCTCCCATAGTTTCTGCATTGTCATCTAGTAAAATATTCATGAATCTTATAGAACTAGGAAAATGACTCTTACAGGTTAAGTAAAAATAAATAAAACACGCATTTAAGATCACAAAAAAATGTAATTGAACAAATTCAACTAATTATAATTAGTGGGACTGTGGTGTAGCGGGTCCGCAGCTACGAAAGATTGGCGGCTTTTAAATAATCCATTTGCCGTGTCAGTCTCCGTGTGCGCAATCGTGCAGCTGCGGGGAGTTGATGGAGTAATTGGAGTGAGTCACACCTGTGCATGAGAGTACGATTGTTCTCAATTGCTTAATGGGCTTCCTGCAGTGCGTGATTGAGACACTGCGCCTATATAAGAAAGGGTCGGCACAGAAGGAGAGGGAAAAAGGCTTGGAGAGCAAGAGAGTGACATTGGGGGTGAAGGAAAGTGGACGAACCAGCCAGCCAACATGGATGAGAGAAGTCAGCGCGATTCTATATGCCACCCTGTAAGATGCTAACAATGCATTGCTTGGTATTGATGCATGTTTATAAAAACTACCTCTTTGTTGATTTAACTCTTTTAACTTTCTGGTAAAGTAGTCACGAGATTTATTAACCATGCTGGGATGATTGATTTCTAAATGGTGTTTCAAATTACTCTGGTGCCAGAACTTTCATACACAGTACACACTGCAGCCTCTCTTCACCATCGACTTCTGTCAACATAAAAAAAAAAGTCCATATACCTTTCATCATATTTTCGATATTTGCACTTCTTCACACTCTGGTTGACATTGCTACTGGTTGACGGTGTGTCCTCTTTATTTTCACTTTCACATCTCATTACTGTTTAGTGAAAACCTGATTCATTTTTAAAAATAAATATGAGAAGAAATACTTCAAAAACTGTACTTGACTTAATCATAATATACAGTTGATGCAATCTCCGAAAACTAATTCAACACTAAGACCGTGCAAAACCGACAGCTATTTATACCCGAACACAAAGTACCCAGAAAATTTGACAAACTACTAAAACAATCAAGAAACATAATTATTGTAGAGCGCCATCTAGTAACCATTTGTAGAGGCTTCCGAAAACAGTTATTACTAAGTGAGTTACTGGTTTGCACCAGGTCTGCCAGATGTCGCGTTCTGTCACATTGAATTGAAAATGGAAATAAAATTATGAAAATTTTGTAATATTTGATGCACACTTTGGGAACCACTGCTCTAGGTAATTATTGACCTGAAACAGGCACAACACATCTTATCTGCCATCAAGAATGGTTACCAATATCTTTACTTCCTCACACATTTGATAAAATCTTGTTCACTTTAACTTTAATAGGGCAAATTTTGAGCAGATGTGGCAAAGTCTAAAAGGGATAAACTGGCTTAAGCTTTTAAGTGTGCTTAAGGAAGACATGTGAGTAGACATATAAAGCCTTGGCACATTTGTGTTGAAAGTCACTGCATACTGGGGAACTTCATATGGACTAGAAAATGACAAATATTGTCCTATTACATAAAAAGGGTGATCAGGCAGTTCCAAGTTTGATGTGCTTCACAGGTAAATTAATGGCAGGAATTATTACGTAAAAGATTGAGAAGCATGTGACAAGAGCAGAAGCACTGGCAATACTCAACTTGGGTTCAGATAGGATAGGTCATGTTTCACTAATATGCTGGAATCCTATGAGGAATCAACAAAAGGATACAATCAGAGCAGTTCATTCATTCATTCATTTCCTCCGCTTATCTGAGACCACATCGCAGAAGCAACAGTCTTTGCAATGAGGCAATAATGCCCCTTTCTCCAGCCATACTTGCCAACTTATGATGTGGGATCTCAAGATGTTCCCAGCTAATTTAGGAGATATAATCATCCCAGCATGCCCTGAGTCTACTCTTAGGTCTCCTCTAAGGTGGTGGCAACCAGGAGGTATCCATATCAGATGCCCAAACCACCTCTGCTGGAGGTCAGTGGCTCTAATCCGAGCCTCTCACAGATATTTGCGCTTGTCACCTTATCTCTAAGGGAGAACCCCGCCACTCTGCAAAGAAAGCTCATTTTGGCCACTTGTATCACAATCTAATTCATTTGGACATTACCCAAAGCTGTACGACCACAGGTAAGGGCAGGGACATACATCAACTGGTACTTCAAATGCTTTGCATTTTAGCTCAGCTCCACCTCCACTACTACAGATTGGTATAGTGACTATATAACTGCCCTCGCCGAATGTATTCGTCTTGCGATCTCATGATCCCTTTTCTCCTCACTCGTGAACAAGAACCCGAGGTACTTAAACTCCTCCACTTAAGGCAGTAACTCATCTCCCACTCAGAGAGGACAGTTCATCGTTTTCCTTCTGAGGGCCATGGCCTCAGATTTGGAGGTGCTGATCCTCATTCTTATCACTTCACACTCGGTCACAAACCGTACCAATGTATGCTGCAGTTCACAGCCCAATAAAGCTAACAGGACCACATCATCTTCCAAAAGCAGGCCAACAAACTGGACACCCTCCCTCCTTGACTGCTCTTTGATATCCTGCCCATGAAATCACAAACAGGAGACAAAGCTGAAGCAGAGTCAAATGCCAATTGGGTGTTTTTCATGTATGCAGACACAGTTCTCAGTGTGATTATACAGGATCTGAATAGCCATTATTAAGGCCCCTGGAGCCCTGTACTCTCCCAGCACCTTCCACAGAACCCCTTGAAGAACACAGTTATATGCATTCTCTAAGGACACATAGTCCAATTGGTTAAACTCCAAGATCCTCATGAGGGTATAGAGCTGGTCTACTGTTCCATGTGACAGGATTCACATTGCTCATCTTGGATCTGAAATTCCACAACTGGGTAGAGTTTCCTTTCCAGTACCCTGGCATGGTCTTTACCAGGAAGGCTAAGAAGTGTGATTCACTGATAATCTGAGCATATCCTCAGGCCCCCCTTTTTAAAAAGGGGTACCACCACCCCAGTCAGCCACTCCAGGTGCACAGCTTCCATGCAACCTTGAAAAGGTGGGTCAGACATGATAGCTCAATAATGTCCAGAGCCTTCAGCATTTCTGGTCAGATCTCATCTACCCCCAGGGCCTTGGCACTGAGCAGATGCTTAACTAATCTTAGTGACCTCCCACAGGAGGAAATGAGCATCAGTCAGACTGCTGCATATGATATTCTTCATTTTAATTTCCCAAAAGCATTTAATAAGGTTCTACATAAGCGGTTGGGCATCAGTCTAAATGAAGCTGCAGTTTAGGTGAGCAGTCTGTAGGTGGTTACAAAAATGACTGAAATACTGGAACCAAAGGGTTATGGTGAGAGGAACTGTATCAGAATTAGGTGATGTTAGAAGTGGTGTGCCTCCAGGGCCAATGCTGAGGCTGCTACTATTTTTAACATACTGTGTATACGTATATGATCTGAATGGGAGAATACATAACAAGCTGGTTAAATCTGCAGATGATACCAGCCGAGGTGGAATAGCAGATAATGTAGAATCAGCCAAAAGGTTACAAAGGCTCTTGGACAGCATCAAAGCTTGGGCAGATTTAAGGCATATGAAATGTAATGTAAGTGCATTTAAGGTATTATGTGCAAGAATTAGAAATGTTAGGTTTGAATGCTCAATGGGAGATCTGAAACTTGAAAGTACTCCTTATGAGAAAGATCTTGGAGACATAGAGGACTCATTACTCTCAACATTTAGACAGGAGCCATTAAGATATCATGAAGTGTAGTCCCGTTTCTGTAGACACCTAGGCAGTAATAACGGAGAAAGTCACACATTACAATTGCTTATTCTTTCACCATAAGGAAACTTACTTCATCCATCCATCTATTTTGATTATTTTCCAAATATATGCTGCAGTCGCACAGATTATGGAAGTTTTGCTACAGTGAGAGAGAATATTGAGGAGGTCCGTAGCATGCAATGAAATCTGAACCAAAGTTATAGTCAGTGTTTGAATTGGAATTACTGGTGGTACTCTGTGTTGTTGGTCGTCTTCGTGATGTGGTATTCAATTTGCATGACAATTAAAATCCCCCAACCCAGAGTTCAGAGAGTGTTGATATAACAATATGAAATCGAAGAGTCTTGGTGCCTGCACACACCAGTAAGCCCACTTCAAGCCATGGTCATAGGCACACAGCCATCCATGAGGGCAGAATCTCCTGGAAGAGAGTGATCCTTGGGCAGGGCGTGAGTCCATTGCAGGGTGAACACACGCACCGGCTAGGGTCAATTTAGTAATGGCGAGTATCAAAATTTAACATGGCTGAAGTTTAGTAAGTTCACCACATGTGTTTTAATATAGGCACAGTGACATAGTGACAGCCATCAGGACAAAGTGACTTTAAGTTGTTCTGACAAATTAGTCTGTTACATACTTTAATTATTTACAGTATTTGTAACAATCAAGGCTGCTAGATGACATTGGTGATACTAAATCAATATACTTAGATACATTACAAATGAGCCTAATACTACCAGCACAGAGCACACTGTCTGACTTTCTTGTAGACGTTGTTAAGGAAATTCTCTTTGTTAAATAATCAGAAAAGTTCTGCATGATTTGAAGGTTCCTCTCTTTTTAACAAGGTATCGAGGGAGCCTGGCACAGCTACCCCAAGGCAGGTCTCAGGCTGAAATGAAGAATTACAGAAATACATTAAAACAATATATGCTATATATATATATATATATATATATATATATATATATATATATATATATATATATATATATATATATATATATATATATATATATATACAGTATACAGTATATAGTAGCAATGCTACTAATAGCTAGAACTGCATCTCCCAGCAGTCCTTGCAGGGGCTGTTGGGGTCAAAGGTGGCCAGAGGGGTTTAAAAGGAGGGCAGGTGTCAAAGAGAAGAAAAGTTTGTGTTTTGTTTTGTTTGTTTGGTGTGTTATGTATATCTGCTGGACTGCTTGCCGTTAATTCTGCCATTTATCATCATTGTGTCCTGGAATGTATTGTTTGTTGGGGCCTGGGTCGTCTGTCAACCTGTCTACTGTCTACTGAGGACTGTGTGTGGATTCATTGGCTTTCCCAGAAGAAGAAGCACTCCTGAACCATCCGTCTGTCGTCATACTTACTGCAACTACTGGTAGTACTGTGTTTTCCATTCCCTTTCATCACACAAATCGCTGGACTTAACTGCACCACTTCTCATTTCATCTGGTTTGGGTTTCCATGGACTTTGCTGTGTGTTTATTGTGTTATATGTTAAATGTAATATTGCTGAAGGGATCAGGGGTGGTATTATTGTTTTCATTTACATAATTTAACTTCATTATACTGCGGTGGGTTGGCACCCTGCCCAGGATTGGTTCCTGCCTTGTGCCCTGTGTTGGCTGGGATTGGCTCCAGCAGACCCCCACTCCCTGCATGTTGTTTTTGTTTGTCTCTGTTGTGTGTGTGTGTGTCGTTCCAAGGCTGGGATTGTCCCTGGTAATCCTCCAGTAAAATAAATAAATCACCGCCTCATGGACGATGTGAATCTTAGCGGCACTTGACTGCTACTATATATATATAGAATTTTTTAATGACATTCATATATGATTAACATGTAACTTAAAAACAGAATTTCAATTACAGACACTTCCTCTTTCATTGCCTCACTAAAGAAACCTGTCCTTAACAAATAATTCTGCTGGTCATGCTAAATTCTGGGGAACATCCCTTTGGTACAGAGCAGGACAGTCTTGCGCTCAGGCTACACCAATGCTATTATGTTGTTATTTAAAAACACACACACATTAAACTCTATTTTCCCCTTTAACCAACACAACCCCAGTGGTTTGAACCTCCAAAAATGAAGACTTTTGAAAATGGGGATGGATGAAAACAGTTTTGGGTCCATTTCATTACAATGTTTCATTTCCTTTTGGGTCACTATTCACAGAAGAACACCATATTAGAACTGAGTGGACACAAAAGAGTTGTTTTCCACGGGACTTGTTGTATTGCTTACTTATAGGCATCTGAATTGCGTTTTGTACAGTTTGAATGCTGCATACATACACAAAAGGAAAATCAGTTACCAGATGCTACAGATCTAAGATACATCCCGCAGCCAATGGCGTAGCCATCCCTTCAAGGAGGACTCTTTTTCTTTCTATTTCTAATGATATGTACAGGCCCAGTGTAGGCAAATGGGTGCATCATATGCATTTTCGATTGTTTTAATGTGAACAGAGACACTTTCATAAACAATGTGAATACGTTGTTTTGGACAGAGATCATGTTTATTTTATAATGCAATTTTTAAGTCAGTAGTTCTCAACCTGTGGGGCGGGCCCCCCTAGGGGGGCGTGAAGTAACAAAAAGGGGGGGCGTGAAGATGTGAAAAAAAGAAAACAAGAATCAAAAATATGTAAAAAGCATCTGTTGAAACCAAAACAAATTAACTTAAACTAATTCTGATACTAGAACAATAAATATAGAGTTAGATAAATGACGAAAAAAATTAAGTAGATATATATATATATGCAACCACATTTCAAAATAATGTTAGGTGGGGCGCGATTAAAACTGTTATGAAAACTCAGGTCGCAAATACTTAAAGGTTGAGAAACGCTGTTTTAAGTAAAAATGTAGTAGTGTGGATGTAGACTCAGTTTGTCACATACCTTCTTGAGCACAGCCTTTTATATAGTCCTACCAGCTGTGCTTGTAAGCTCTTGCAGAAAAGAGGAAATGCTTCTCCTTGAGCCAGTCATATTTAAATTCCTGTATACTTTACTAGATTAACATATTTCTCCTTCAATGGTAACTTTTTCTTCAGTTCCATACCTCTCTGCTCGGGTCCTCTTTACTTGTACCAGCGGCCTTCTCTCTTTTACTTACATGTGACAATTCTTCAACCTCAGTCTCTAAACTCAAGTTGATGTCAACCTGGAGAGCCCACAACTGGCTAAAGCAGCTCTTTGATGCCATGCTGCTGGTAGAGATGTGAATCAGTGTGGAGAGCATACATGCTGTTATTCAATTTTCATGGCTAAGGTGCAATTATGGATCACTAGGCTTATAGCTGGGACTTGGAAATCAAAAAATGTTGAATCTAAATATAAGGACGTTAAAAAAGTTTCTCCACTTTTATATTTTCATTGGAAATGGTGAAGGCGGGAGGAGTAGTAATTGGTCATGTCTGAGAGTGTCATGTGACTGGGAAAATTGCATCACAAAGGAAGGTGTCTATATAGAAATGTGATGTCATTTGTTTTTGAAATTGTTAATAAATAGAGTTAAAAAAGTGTAGAAACTTTTTGAACGTCCCTCATATTAGCATTTTTCACATAAATGCCTTTCATAAATTAAATGTGGGTAATGTACTGTAGAATTACACTAACAGGAGACTGTTGGACTCAAGGAGTCTGCTGTTAGATTTCATGTTCTCTCTCGTTCTCTTACTTGTGACAGTTATTCATAGGTTATGCAAAATAACACCACAGAATGTAATACGAGGGTGGTTTGATGAGTATGGTACAAAAGCAAGTTAAACATAATTTTTTGGAAAAAAATTGTGTCAAATGTTTGTAGCGTGTAAACAACATGTCACTGGCTGAAACGGCCTAGTTGAAGAGTGACACTGGCTAGCCATAATGTCACCAAATGAATTGTGGCACCATCTCACAGAAATTTACAAAACTTATCAAACAACCTTCATAGGCAAAATCTAGGCAAGTCGGAGTCAGGAGAGGAGCTGGACAACACTCGCATAAAGGAGTGGAAGGAAAGAAAGAAAGAAAGAAAGAAAGAAAGAACACGATGAATTGTGCATTTCATTGCTAAAAAAATGATTATTCAGCTGGGACTTGTGTTGGAGTGTTTCGGGGCTCATTGGCACCCCCTACATGACACAACAGTTTGACTTTACTCACATAAAACCCTTGGAGACAGAAGCATGACTTATTTATTTGTAAATTTTCTAGTTTTCTTAACTGTAGTTTTAGCATACCATGTTCTACCCTGGTTGTACGTAGTGCCCGTATTTATCAGGTATCTCAGAATAACTTTGAGGAACTGCACTAAAAATCTGAATACGGTGAGAATAAGTCCTCCCTCAGAATAAGGACATAATAAGCAGTTACAAAGTGTCCTACGCATACTCCCGGTTAAAAGTGGGCATTGACATTTGATTTTATGGCACTCCATGCTGCAAAATGGCACTCATGAAGACATTTTGTTGTCCCATCAGGATTAAAAAAAGTTTATCTAATCTAATCTAACCTAATGATGCCATTTTCTAACTTTGATATCAATGTGAAGGCTTCACCACAAAAATAATGACAATAATCCTTCTACAATTTAATAAAATACTAAGACCTATGTGTACATGTCCATTTCCTCTGAGCAATTTGGTTGGTCAGTTTGGCTTTGGTGTGATTGGTCAGTTTGTCTTAGTGACACAATCGAACAAGGAAGTGTGAGTGTAAGACACACAAGGAGGAGTAAATGTGCAGGAGGCACACAAAGAGTCGCCTTCAAAGTATAAAAGTGGACAAAACACCTCGAAATCACAGAGTCGGATAAGCAGGCTTTTCAGGAATGGGCTTGACAAAGGGAGCGGCAGTCATGAGAAGGTCAGACTCATAAGGATACTGAAGAAAGGCATTGAAGGTACACGTAGAGCAATAGATATCAAACATTTATGGTTAGTAATATTTATAGCTGTAATAAAAGAATAAGAAGAACAAGGCAAAAATAATAAAGTAGGAGATTCCACTAAGTTGCACGTAATTGTTGCCACTTCGACAACATCATTGAAAATAATACAGTTTACCTCCATGACCACCTTTGTGTTGATACTGTGATATCATTTACGACTTGTAGGTCTGTGCTTATCCACACTTGAGGCAATAATCTTTATGAGCAAGTCATCAATCACACTGACAACTTCAGCAAAACGAGTGATTTGCCTGAATACACCTCACCTTAACAGCACTTCAAATGGAGAGGTGTTGAATGTATAAATCTGTGTATTATCTCATGTATTGCAAAGGCAATCAAAGTTTGGAGCAAAATTCAAGAAATGGTTGGTCATGACCTATCCAAATAATTACTATTGCTATTGCAATTACCACCACTTTCATTTTGACATGACAGAGCATGGCTTCTACACATAAGAGGGATTATGTGACGTACAAGATTTGTTATGAATTTTATTCCAGCTCTGTCAGATTGATATGTTTTTAAAAGTTCACTGTTGTCCAGCGTTTCCAAAACATTCAGCCTTTCCTGGGATATGAGTGTCAGTCTCTGTCTGAATGTCATCATGTGGCAGCCCCTAGAGAGTTAGGATTTCTCATAAGCTCTTCTAATTTACTAAATGAAAAAAACGGATAAAACGCTCTTACTCCTACTCCTAAGATTTGGAAAATGTGTGTCACTCTGAGAATTTTGAGCCAGTTAGGACCATTTTCCTGATCTGAGACACTTGATGAGCACAGATCTGAACAGGCATTCAGTGGATCACAGACCTTACACACAAATTACACCACCACATCATTTACCATCTCCAACAGCCCAGATGTTTAATAAGCTGGGCAAAAGCAGTGTCCCTAGAAAAAATGAGTATAAAAACATGGAGAACATTTAATGTTAGCACAGAAGACACTCCATATTATTAGTAAGTGATGGCAACTTAAAGATGTGAAAACTGAGAAGAGAAAGAGCAGGCAGTGTGCGTGTTTATCTATGTATAACAGTCTATAATTAATTCTTTTCTCCACCATTGTCTTCATAGCTCCATCACTCCATAATATGACACTTTTTTCAGTTTTCTATTACTTGTGTACTTATTCTAAACCAGCACATCATTTCATTTTAAATCATTCCTATGACAAATGTGCCCATGTATATTTTTAGTATAGCAAAAAAATATTTGTAATGAGAAATTAGTATTCATCCAACATCCCAACTGCATATTTGTGCAATTACTCTGACATAAACAAATCTATTCCAGCATCACAATGTTAACTTTCCTAGCAAATAGAATTTCAAAAGATTCATGTTTACACATAAATCTATGAGAATAACCTGTGAAATTAAGTTACATCATTCATTCCACTATCAACTCCTAACAGATTCTTTCCTAGGCAATAGTGGATTAGTCTCTTATTTATATGACTTTGGGAGAAAGCAATTAACTATAAAATGATTTAGCGTTTAAGTACATGCAAAAAACCCATAGGCGGGCAATGCGGCCCAGTTGCTGAGACTTTCAAGCCTTAGGCTGTCAATTCAGAACCTCTGTCTGAACTATAGTGAGTCTCTTAACCTGGCAGGGTTCAAACCATCAAAAAAGTGCAAATACATATATATATATATATATATATATATATATATATATATATATATATATATATATATATATATATATATATATATATTGTAAAAAGAACACAAAGCAAGCATAAAGGTTTGGGGTTTCCGGCCCCGTATACTGTAAAGTATTGAAGGTCATTGTTTGCTTTTTCCAGTGTTACAATAGACAAAGATGGTAGTGAAGGGGGACAATTTATGGGGTGGGAACGGAAGCAGGCAGTGGGTTCTATTAGCAAGTCCTGGTGAATTAAAAGTGGTGGTGCTTCGTTCTTTCTGCAGAAATAAAGAAAAAGAGGTTAGTACCCAGCCGTTGTCCCCTGGCACGATATGCTATGTTGCTCGTTGGGTCTTTAAGTGGCTCCCTATGCGCTCGTGCGGGACAATATACATATATACTGTATATATATATATATATATATATATATATATATATATATATATATATATATATATATATATATATATATATATATATATATATATATATATATATATATATATATATATATATATATATATATATATATATATATATTCAAAGCATTCGTAGTCTGAATCACAATCTGATTGTATGGGTGGTTACCTACCAGGTAACGCTTGTGGTTGGTCAGCAAATCGGCTAACATTCGCAACGGTGCCCTCTATCAGTACTGAGAGGGGGTGCAGTGAGTGTATACGCCTGATGAGCCCAGAATTAGGGTGAAACACGCGTCACATACTCTGCATTATTTGACAGTAAAACTGTTTCAGCCATTCTATGATCTGCTTCTCGCAACTGAAAGAGGGCACCGTGGCGTATGTTAGCCGACTTGCTGACCAACCACAAGCGTTACCTGGTAGGTAACCACCCATACAATCAGAATGTGATTCAGACTACGAATGCTTTGAATGTAATTACCCCAATCTACATACTGTCAAATAAAACCTCTAGCGCTGACGTCCGAGGTTCGATTCCCGAGAGGGGGTGCGGTGAGTCTGATGAGCCCAGAATTAGGGCGAAACACATGTTGCGTACTCTTTGCATTATTTGACAGTAAAACTATTTTAACCATATATACATATACTAGAAAAATACCCGTGCTTCATAGTGGAGAAGTAGTGTGTTAAAGAATTTATGAAAAAGAAAAGGAAACATTTTAAAAATAACGTAACATGATTGTCAATGTAATTGTTTTGTCACTGTTATGAGTGTTGCTGTCATATATACAGTATATATATACACACACACACACACATATAAACATATATACACTGTGTGCACAATTATTAGGCAAGTGAGTATTTTGACCATATCATCATTTTTAATGCGTATATTCCAACTCCAAGCTGTATTAACTTGAATGCTTATTGGATTTAAGCACGTCAGGTGATGTGTATTTGTGTAATGAGGGAGGGTGTGGCCTAAGGAGATCAACACCCTATATCAAGGTGTGCAGAATTATTAGGCAGCTAGTTTTCCTCAGGCAAAATGGGCCAAAAAAGAGATTTAACTGACTCTGAAAAGTCAAAAATTGTAAAAAGTATTTCAGAGGGATGCAGCACTTTTGGAATTGCTAAGATATTGGTGTGTGATCACAGAACCATCAAACATTTTGTTGCAAATAGTCAACAGGGTCGCAAGAAACGTGTTGAGAACAAAAGACGCAAATTAGCTGCCAAAGATTTGAGAAGAATCAAACATGAAGCTACCAGGAACCCATTATCCTCCAGTACTTTCATATTCCAGAGCTGCAACCTACCTGGAGTGCCCAGAAGTACAAGGTGTTCAGTGCTCAAAGACATGGCCAAGGTAAGGAGGGCTGAAACCCAACCACCACTGAACAAGAAACATAAGTTGAAACGTCAAAACTGGGCCAAGAAATATCTGAAGACAGATTTTTTTCAAAGGTTTTATGGACCGATGAGATGAGAGTGACTCTTGATGGACCAGATGGATGGACCTGTGGATCAGTAATGGGCACAGAGCTCCACTCCAACGTGGAGGTGGGGTACTGGTATGAACTGGTATTTTTAAAGATGAGCTAGTTGGACCTTTTTGCATTGAAGATGAACTCAAAATCAACTCCCAAACCTACTGCCAGTTTTTCGAAGACACTTTCTTCAAACAGTGATACAGGAAAAAGACCATGATTTTTATGCAGGTGTAGCTAGGCATACAGACATCGTGTGTGTGTATGTCTGAATAAGAGAGTCATGGAGCTGCAATTTTAAGAACTGGACATTAGATGGCAGCAGAGCGGCTGATCAGGATAGGAATAGAATACAGGGGGGAACTCTGTTTTTTGGGGTGGCGGAGACGGACGGAAAACGGACTTGGAGAGTGCGGGGAGGAGATAAACTTTAGCGCGGAGGAGATAGACTTTGGCGGAGGAATAGACTTTTGCGGAGGAGATAGACTTGCAGAGAGGAATAGACTTTTGCGCGGAGGAGAGAGAGAATCGACCTGGAGGAACCGTTGAGAGGAGGGATTTTATCGAAGCTTCGAGGGGGCCGTTGGGGATTATCGGATCGCTGAGAAGTGTCTGCAGCCCGCGTCTTCCAAAACCCAGGAGTGGTGAGCTGTATATCGCACAATTATCCCTATCTTTACATTACTCTATTGTGGCCACCTATTTGGAGAGTCCAGTTGGAGGACAGATATCTTTTCGATGGATTACAAATGCTCCATTTGGAGATAGAGCGCCAACGATAGAAACAAAGGGCCCCAACGCCGTTTTCTTTTGTTTGTTTTCCTGGTATCACTGGCCAGTGAGGTGGGAGGGGAAGAACGTTTCCTGAGGGACTGGGAGCATAAAGGGAGCTTTTATTACATACTGCTTGCTTAGAGGCACAGGTTATAGGATTGTATATATTATATTTGCATAAGATACTTATTACTGTTTATTAATTTTCACTGCACTGTTGTTAAGCTTTTATTCTATTTTCTTTGTTTGGGACACCATTCAGTTGAGGGTGGCTCCTTTGAATAAAATTGTTGTTGTTGAAACTTTCCCTGTTGGTGTGTTGGACTGGGGACCTGGTGGAGTGTGCCACTGAGACGGAAGAAGACCTGAGTAATTATAATATATCAGCAGCACCCTAGGGTGTCATTGCTACATTTGGGGGCTCGTCCAGGATTCTTTTTCTCTCAGTCAGAGGTGGTCAAAAAAAAAGAAGGGGAATGACATCGCCAGGGAATCCCAGTCAAGTCGAGGTGATGGACCTGACCAGTGCCGTCCAGTGGTGCCGGAATCAAAATGGCCGACCAGAGCAGAGCGTGGTGATAGATATTCCTCAGCTGGAGTGGTCAGAGGATAGAATAAGACAGACCATCTCCACCCTAGTAACAGATCAACGTGTAATCGTGCTTGACATCCAGGTTGACCAAAACACCTCTCACACCTATGCATTAGTTGAATGGAGAAGAGATCTCCCTGGTGGGTTCCGGGGTCAGACTGTAATGTTGACGAATGAGATAGAGGCTAGACTGATACAGTTAGGCTCGCAGAGCCTTTTAACGGGAGGACTTACCCAGGCGGGACAGAACTCTAACACTCTCTCTCCTGAACCCAGTACAGCCATACCAGGGTATCCTCCTGCATCGTTCTTCACTGATATAGGAAGACTGGTAGAGACCTTTGTGCGCAGTTCTTCTTCACCTATTAATTATGGATAAGAAAACGGCGATTCTTCAGCGGAAGCCTACCTGTGCCGAGTGGAGAAGAAGCATTTGAGACCTGGATTGATCAAGCCACACAAGCTCTGGGTGAGTGGGAAGCTCCTGATCCCATAAAGAGACAGAGAATTGTGGAAAGTCTTCGGGCCCCTGCGTCTGATATTATCCGAAACTTGAAACGAGACAAGCCTGATTGCACCGCGGCAGAATACCTAGAAGCTTTGAGGGAGATTTATGGGTGTGTCGAGAGCAGTGAGGAGTTGAAGTATTTGTTTGAACATACTTACCAAAAGGAAGGGGAAAAGCTATCCACATTTGTCACCCGTTTAGACAAGATCTTACATCAAGTGATCCTGAAAGATGGACTGACACCTGAAACCGCCAGCCAAACGCTGTTACGCCAGATCCTCAGAGGAGCTCTACCTCTGGACCCTATCTTGCTGAAGCTGAGAGTGAGGGGCCAAGATGAACCATTGACCTACTCTAGGTTGATGAAAACTATTCGGGAGGAAGAAGTTTTGGTAGCAGCCAAGTGTCAGCCTGCCACCACTTTGAATTCACTGAACATTGGGACCTCTGCATATTCTGCATTGACCACTCTGAACGTGTCAGCCGATGACAAGCAGCAGCAGATAAAACCCCCGACTCAGGGTCCCCTTGGCTCAACGGGTGAAGTATCGACTCTTGACATTTTGATGCAGGCAGTGACTCAAGTGGCCAAATCCCACTCTACCTTGCAGCAAGCATTCAACGATTCACAGAGATCGGTTAAACAGGTCATACAGACTCAAGAGGAATTACGACAGTCTATTGGAGATATCCAGAAAGCTGTAGTATCCCTGGCCTTTGAGAAGACAACATCGGGGGCTCAACACGCAAACAAGAAGCCCTTAGATGGAGCGATGTTTTCACTGCGGGAAAACTGGACATTTACAGGCACAGTGTACAGAGGATAGAGTTACTTTCGACCCACTAGAAGAGATATTGAGTGCTCTCCAAGAGAGACTACAAAGTCAAAAGTCGTCGGAAAACTCCAAAGGGCCCCGGTGAAGGAGCCAACCGGGTGCCTAAAGACTTCGGCTAGCTCCAATTCAGTTCCTCCAAAAGGAAAAGAAGAGGCCCAGAGGGCAGAATGGTAATGTCTCCGTAACAATTTCCGGACCATCAGGGCCACATTCTCCGACTTTCAAGCCTGAGTCTGTCTCCTTACTACAGGAGAGACACGCACATAAGTCTTCTACCTATTCTCAAGGGAGAGAGGGCCACTGTCCAGAACTCAAGGGCTGCTAGTTTCGAAAGTTCTTTAAAAGTTCCCAAGGACTTAATTGGGCCTTCTCCGGTGGTCCCTATTCAAGTCGAAGGGATCTACACCAGAGCTGTCCTGGATTCTGGGGCTCAGGTCACTCTGCTATGTCGGGACTTCTATGATAAGCACCTTAAACACCTACCTTTACGCAAGATAGAGAATTTGGAGATTCGAGGTGTGGGGATCAGAATCTCCCCTATGATGGTTATGTGGAAGTTAGACTGACTGCAGGTCCCCAGTTGGCAGCATCCGAAGGTACTTATGACACCCTCGCGATCGTGTGTTCCCGTCCCTCTGGGTTCACCGGAAGCTCATTGATCATAGGAACAAACTCCAACCTGGTGAGAAGGATGCTCACTCCAATAGTGGAACAAAGAGGCTGTTCGGAAGAGAACATACATCCATCTTTGAGAGCTGTGTACCAGAGTATTGTCGAAGAGGAGGACGTCCCGTCAGAAGGAGTGGGAAAACTCTGGTTTCTGAGCAAAAGAGAAAGAGTCTTGCAACCAGGGGAGGTTGTCTGTTTAAAAGCCGAAGTACGACTGACCTGGAAGCAACCGGGACCCTATCTGATGCTGGAAGGTGCCTCCGCTGGAGACTCAGTATCCATGGTGGACCTGATACCAGAGGCCATATCCACTCGGGCCTTACAGCGCAATGGAGGGAAAGTTACTGTAAGTGTCAGGAATACCACTGACTTTCCGGTGAGACTTAAAACCCGGATGTTATTGGGCGAAGCGAAACCAGTCACCCTGGTCGCACCTCTTTTCTCAGTGGGGGAAGCAGCCACTGAACTTTGTGAGGAACGGTTTTATCCAGAGAACTCTCCAGCTCCAACTGAGTGGAAGAAAAGGATCCAGGCGATATTGTCGGAAAGAAAGGACATGTTTTCCGAGATGAGTTTGATGTGGGCTGTGCGAAAAGTGTCCAACACCGCATCCGACTCATGGATAACCGACCATTCCGGGAGAGGTCTCGGAGAATTCCTCTGGCCGACTTTGACGACCTCCGGGAACAGATTGGCGAGCTGAAGCGGACTGGGGTAATCAGTGACTCAAGAAGCCCCTACGCTTCTCCAATTGTGGTGGTCCGGAAGAAGAATGGGTCTCTCCGTCTGTGCATCGACTACCGCACTTTGAATAGGAGGACTATACCTGATCAATATACCACTCCCAGAATTGAAGACGCTCTCCAGTGTCTCGCAGGGGCTAAGTGGTTCAGTGTGCTGGATTTGAGGAGCGGTATCATCAGATTCCCATGCATTCAGATGACCAAGAGAAGACGGCTTTTATTTGTCCTGTTGGCTTCTATCAGTTCAATCGGATGCCCCAGGGTCTTACTGGAGCTCCAGCGACTTTCCAGCGATTGATGGAAAAGACAGTAGGGGACATGCATCTTCTAGAAGTACTGGTATACCTAGATGATCTAATCGTCTTCGGGAGGACACTTGAAGAGCACGAGCAACGCCTGATTAAGGTGCTGGACCGTCTGAAAGGCGAGGGTTTGAAGCTGTCTCTAGACAAGTGCCAGTTCTGTCTGCCATCAGTCACTTACCTGGGACATGTGGTCACCGCAGAGGGAGTTGCTACTGACCCTGCGAAATTGGAAGCTGTGACCTCTTGGCCACCTCCTCACACTGTAGAAGAGCTCAGATCGTTCCTCGGGTTCTGCTCTTATTATAGAAGATTTGTGGAAGGGTTTGCCAAGATTGCTAGGCCTTTGAATGAGCTCTTAAAGAATGAGATGGGAGACGGTGACTTTTTCTGATGTTTCAAAGAACTCTATAAAAGGGCCTCGGGGGTCGAAAGAGAATATTCAGAGCGAATGGACCTCTGCTTGTGAGCAGGCTTTCAACCAATTGAAGTGGAGTCTTACTCATGCCCCAGTGCTGGCCTATGCGGATCCAACGAAACCATATGAGTTACATGTTGATGCTTGTCGAGAAGGAATTGGAGGAGTACTGTATCAGAAGTTTGATGGGAAGTTGAGACCTGTCGCTTATGTGAGCAGGAGTCTGTCGCCGACTGAAAGGAATTACCCTACTCACAAATTGGAGTTTCTTGCCTTGAAGTGGTCGGTGGTGGACAAGTTGCGGGACTACCTCTATGCGCCAGCTTTGAGGTAAAGACAGACAATAATCCGCTCACTTACATCCTCACTACAGCTAAGTTGGATGCCACAGGACACCGATGGTTGGCTGCATTATCTGAATTTAACTTCAGTCTGAAGTATCGGCCAGGAACAGTTAATCGCGATGCAGATGCCCTATCCCAGACCCTACGCCACAGATGGCGGTGGGCTCAATTAGGCCCGGAGGAAGTTCAGACCATATACCAAGGAGTGGATTGGCAGGCAAAGGGCACAGTGGGAGCTCAAGTAGTCGGAGTCATGGCTGGCGGGGGCCCAGAATTTTATTGTGATTTGGTGCAATTGAGGAAGGACAGTCTACCCACTTTAAATCGTCAGGACTTGAAGAAGGACCAACAGGAAGATCCTCTTTGTCGGTTGGTCTCACAAGCATTGGAGTCCGACAACCAAGAATTGCTGTGGACGGATAAAGTTGAAAAGGCAAAACTGGTGCATAAAGAATGGCCCAGATTGCAGTTAAACGAGGGTCTGGTCTATAGGAGAGCCCCCTCTGGGGACTCTCAAGAGAAATTACAGTTGTTTCTGCCTGAGAAGCACCGTCACATTGCTCTGACAGCGTTGCATGATGATCATGGTCACATGGGAACAGAGAGAACTTTCCAACTAGTTCGAGATCGGTTTTACTGGCCCTGCATGCATGCTGAAGTAGAGAACTATTGCCGTTCCTGTTTGAGATGTATTCAACGGAAGGTTCTACCTTCAAGGGCCGCCACTATGGGCCATCTGCAGAGTCAAAGCCCAATGGAATTGGTGTGCATGGATTTTTTGTGCTTGGAACCAGATACTAGTGGTCAGGGAAACATCCTTGTCATCACAGATCACTTCACTCGTTATGCCCAGGCATTTCCCACAAAAGACCAAAAGGTTTCCACCGTTGCCAAAGTTCTAGTCGAGAAGTACTTTGTCCATTATGGTTTGCCCCAGAGGATCCACTCAGATCAGGGAAGAGACTTTGAAAGCAAGTTCATTAAAGAGCTGATGAGAACGTTGGGGGTGTCAAAGTCCAGGACCACTCCATATCACCCCCAAGGTGACCCTCAGCCAGAGAGGTTCAATCGAACATTGTTGGATATGCTGGGAACATTAACTTGGAGAATAAACAGCATTGGAGTCGGTTTGTGTCTGCTTTAGTGCATGCTTATAACAGTACCAGACATGACTCCACTGGGTATTCACCTTACCGTTTGATGTTTGGGACGGGAAGCTAGACTGCCTATCGATCTGGCTTTTGGCATCTCATTGGATGGGACGTCCGCTACCACTCATCAGAATTATGTCAAGAGATTGCGGAAGGACCTCAAAGTGGCTTATGAAAAGGCGCGAGAAGCTTCGGAGAATAGAGGGTCCCAAAATAAAAAACGTTACGACTTGAGGGTCCGGATTCATGATTTAAAACCTGGAGATCGAGTACTGTTGCGAAATTTGAATCAGCGGGTCTCCAAAACTTGCGGATCGATGGAGTTCTCAACCGTACATTATCTGCTCTCAGCTACCAGGCCTCCCGGTATTCGGATTCGTCCTGAGGGACAGACTGGTCCCCTAAAGACTTGGCACCGAAATCACCTGCTACTGTTAAGTGAAGCCGTACGAGTACCACCTACTGAGGAGCCAAAGCCTCAGAGACGACGCCCTATCACCCGATCTCAGTCGAGTGTTAAGACTAATCAGTCCAGTGAGATCGCAGTGGAAGATGATGATTCTGATGAAGAGTTCGCTTCTGACTGGTTATGGTTTCAGGCGCCCAGGAATGACCATCCCTCTGAGTTCGAATTTCCCTCTGGTACACTAAGGGCAGAAGCTCCTGAGTTTGTACCTCAAGCTGTCATTGAATCTGAGGATTTAGAAACTTTCATCAGGCCACCTGAAGAACCCTGGGTCGAACCTTCTTCACTGGTGACAGGACCTTCCGTAGAGCCCTCAGAAGCACTTACTAAACACACCTCGATTCCACAGTCAGAACCTGCAGAAGCAAGGGAAAACGCACCATTCGCCTCCTAAAAGACTGACCTATGACTCTTCTGGAAACAGCACAGAGGAGGTCGTCACCACTGTGCACCGTCGAGCAGAAGCTAAGGAGAAGCCTGTGAGTGACAACAAAGTCTACTCTTCTGGTTCCTGGTCTGACACACCATGGTGGGCAGTCCCTTTGCGAGACGATTTTCTTATTCCTTGTAGGGGTTAAATTGTGATTTACTCCCTTTGGGGACAAAGGGTTCCTCAGTGGGGGAAGAGTGTAGCTAGGCATACAGACATCGTGTGTGTGTATGTCTGAATAAGAGAGTCATGGAGCTGCAATTTTAAGAACTGGACATTAGATGGCAGCAGAGCGGCTGATCAGGACAGGAATAGAATACAGGGGGGGAACTCTGTTTTTGGGGTGGCGGAGACGGACGGAAAACGGACTTGGAGAGTGCGGGGAGGAGATAAACTTTAGCGCGGAGGAGATAGACTTTGGCGGAGGAATAGACTTTTGCGGAGGAGATAGACTTACGGAGAGGAATAGACTTTTGCGTGGAGGAGAGAGAGAATCGACCTGGAGGAACCGTTGAGAGGAGGGATTTTATCGAAGCTTCGAGGGGGCCGTTGGGGATTATCGGATCGCTGAGAAGTGTCTGCAGCCCGCGTCTTCCAAAACCCAGGAGTGGTGAGCTGTATATCGCACAATTATCCCTATCTTTACATTACTCTATGGTGGCCACCTATTTGGAGAGTCCAGTTGGAGGACAGATATCTTTTCGATGGATTACAAATGCTCCATTTGGAGATAGAGCGCTCCAACGATAGAAACAAAGGGCCCCAACGCCGTTTTCTTTTTGTTTGTTTTCCTGGTATCACTGGCCAGTGAGGTGGGAGGGGAAGAACGTTTCCTGAGGGACTGGGAGCATAAAGGGAGCTTTTATTACATACTGCTTGCTTAGAGGCACAGGTTATAGGATTGTATATATTATATTTGCATAAGATACTTATTACTGTTTATTAATTTTCACTGCACTGTTGTTAAGCTTTTATTCTATTTTCTTTGTTTGGGACACCATTCAGTTGAGGGTGGCTCCTTTAAATAAAATTGTTGTTGTTGAAACTTTCCCTGTTGGTGTGTTGGACTGGGGACCTGGTGGAGTGTGCCACTGAGACGGAAAAAGACCTGAGTAATTATAATATATCAGCAGCACCCTAGGGTGTCATTGCTACACAGGCCAATGCTCCATCACTTGCATCGAAGTTCTCCACTGCGTGGCCAGCCAGTAAAGGCCTTAAAGATGAAGGAATAATGACATGGCCCCTTCCTCATCTGACCTAAACCCTATCGAGAACTTGTGGGCACTTCTTAAACGCTAGATTTACGGGGGAGAAAAACAATACACCTCTCTGAAGAGTGTCTGGGAGGCTGTAGTCACTGCTCCACAAAAAGCTGATCGTCAACAGATCAAGAAACTGACAGACTCCATGAATGGAAAGGCTTATGACTGTTATTGGAAAGAAGGGTGGCTATATTGGTCATTGATTGATTGATTTATTTTTTTGAAATGTCAGAGATGTTAATTTATAAATTTTGAGGTGTTTGTTTATTATTCTCACTATAACAGATGAAAATAAACAAGTGAGATGGGAAAATTTTCATTTTTCCTTTAGTTCCATAATAAATCTGCACACTAATAGTTGCCTAATAATTGTGCGCACATATGTATTCCCCTGATGATGTTCACACTCACATTTCCGTTGTGAAACATTCAGGTTTCAGGTTTATTAACATTTTGGATTGACTGATAGCACTGTGTTTGTTCCATATTAAAATTAATCCTCAAAAATACAACTTGCCTAATAATTGTGCACACAGTGTACATATACATATATACATATAAACATATCTACATATACACATATCTACACATACACATATCTATATATATATACATATACACATCTACATATATATACATATATATACACATATCAACATATAGTATATACACACATACATATACATACATACATACACACACATATACATATATACATATATATACACACATACACATACATATATACTGTATATATACACATTGTGGAGGACTGCCGGCTTCATACTCCAGTCCTCACCCCCAGGCTGCCAGAAGGAGCTCTCCCGACAGCAGGATCGTGCCCTGACTTCTAGCAGGGCATTACGGACCTTGTAGTGTTTATACACAGCCCTGCTGGATACCTTGGGGGCCGCTGGGAGTCGCTGTAGGGGGGCTCGTGGGCTCATATGTGCCCTATAACCCGGGAGTACGTCACGGTCACGTGACAGGAAGAAACAACGTTCTCCCAGGTTGAAGAAAAAGGACTGTTTACCCTGACCCGGAAGGAATAAGGAACTGTGGACTGGTTGGGCAGGAACACCTCCGGGTCAGGGGCTATAAAAGGAAGGACTCTGGGAAAGTCCAGACACTGAGCTGAGCTGGGAGGTAGGAGGGCGAAGTGTCTGGGCGAGGAGGATAGAGGAATAGTGTGTTTATTTGGTGATTTATGAGTAGAGTGGAAGGTGCTTGGTGCACTGTGCTAAAGATAATAAAGAAGTCTTGGACTTTTATCCGGCATCTGGAGTCGTACCTGAGGGTTCAAGGGAGCCCTAGTGCCCCCTACTGCCACACTGGCGTAGCCGGCAGGATACTCTGGCCGTCTGTTGGCAGGGGACCTGCATATAAAATAAATATTGTGTGGGCAGACAACCCTAGGTGGTTCACGCTTCATTGCACGGAGGTACAAAGCCACCCACTACAGAGAGCACTACTGCTGTGCGTAATTATACGCGGAGAGCGATGGGGAAGAAGTCCGGAAAGAAAAAGGTCAGTCCCAGCTGGGTACAGCATCTGACAGACGTCGAGATGACCTGGACGTACCTGAATGGAAGCGAGGAAGACCGTGCGCTAATTTGGGCCGAGCGAGCCCAAGTTGTGCAACAGTCGGGATGCGGACAGTTCTCAAGCGCGTCGGTCTCCCCTGATGGACCAGGGTTTCTGGGGCCTAGTCCGGAAGTAGGTGCAGGTAAAACACCCGACATTTCAGGCTTGTTCCTATCCTGTTTTGCAGACGCCCGCATTCAGAATCTCCGTGGCGTCTCGGATGCCTGCCTCATGTTCTGGCAAGATGGCCACGTTTCACAGAAGGCAAGCCAGGTCGCGAGACGGCTAGCGACGCCCCCATACGAGGACAACAGCCTGGTCAACCGCGGTGGATGCCGGGAAGGTGAAGGAGGCTCGGAGTCCTCCGATGAGGTCGTTCGTTCCCCGACGGGTCCGTGCCTCCTGGAAGGGGAGGGGAAGGCGAGCAAAGCAGAGCCAACACAACTAGCAGCCAACAAAGAGGGACGGGTTGTGGCTGAAGGGTCTGCTGTTAAAGGAAAAAAGGCAGATCACAGCCGGCTCGGAGTAGCCAGCCGTTCCTCTGAGGACTCCAAGACCCAGGAGCCTTTGCGCTCCCCAACTGAACACGTGCCAGGGTGGGACGTGCTCATTGGTTCCTGGCCGGCAGGTAAGGAAGAGACGGAAGCGAAATTACAGTAGGTCGTATTAACTAACTTTGCAGACTTACGGGGTCTCGAGAAATACCTCGAGCCCCTGCACCGTTTCTTACAGGACTTTAAAGAGCTGAAGGAACGTGTGGAGAAATTGGGAGCAATGGCCTCAGCACCGTTGAAGGGTCTGAGGGCATTTGTGTAGCTGCTGGGCCGGGAAGCTCCAGAGGTGATCGATGCGGGAGTGCAGGTGAGTCTGACCCGTATTGTAGAATACAAGGGGACACAGTGCGATCTGGCACTGCAGGTAATAAGTAGCGTTTGTCAAAGCACCGTGTGCCCGACAGAGGAGTGTGGCACGATGACCGAATGGTTGGGGAACGGAGCAAACAGCCTGGGGCATGCGTGAGATGTGGCTTTCCGGGGCAGTGCAGGTCTCCAGGTCCTGTCCGGTCTTAAGTGCGGGGTAACGCCGGTGACAGGAGGGCCGGGGGAAGCGCCGATCGTGCCGGTGCAGCTGAACAGTGCTGTTTATCGAAGCGATGCGGTGCTAATGACGCCGCCTCCTGGTAAACGGAGGGTAACGGGTGTGCAAACAGCAAAGAGGCTCTCTTCTTTCCATAGAGAGCCTCAGGCTGAGCATAAGCCCCAGATTAAGCAGGAGATCTCCAAAAGAAAATGTGGGTCTCCCAACATAGCAGAGAGAAGGGCTGAAAGCAGCCAAGCGGCCGTAATGCCCCCTTGGCAGAGAAAGGGCTGGAGATGACACTGACAGAATTCCCAAGGTGTTTCTGGTCTCGCAAAGGGAAAAAACCGGGAGGACAGCGCCGGTGTTACAACTGCCGTCGGCTGGGCCACGAGTGGCACCATTGTCCCCGGGGGGACAGGAGGTACACCGTTCCCCTAAGGTTCGCTGAGGGACAGGGACAACGCAGCCAAGATCCCTCGCGGGGCTGGACGCTCCGCCCCAGAAGTCGTCGCTAAGGGGGGGGAATTGTGGAGGACTGCCGGCTTCATATTTCGGTCCTCACCCCCAGGCCGCCAGGAGGAGCTCTCCCGTCAGCAGAATTGTGCCCCGACTTCCAGCAGGGCATCACGGACCTTGTAGTGTTTATACACAGCCCTGCTGGATACCTTGGGGGCCGCTGGGAGTCGCTGTAGGGGGGCTCATGGGCTCATACATGCCCTATAACCCGGGAGTACATCACGGTCACGTGACAGGAAGAAACAACATTCTCCCAGGTTGAAGAAAAAGGACTGTTTACCCTGACCCGGAAGGAATAAGGAACTGTGGACTGGTTGGGCAGGAACACCTCCGGGTCAGGGGCTATAAAAGGACTCAGGGAAAGTCCAGACACTGAGCTGAGCTGGGAGGTAGGAGGGCGAAGTGTCTGGGCGAGGAGGATATAGGAATAGTGTGTTTATTTGGTGATTTATGAGTAGAGTGGAAGGTGCTTGGTGCACTGTGCTAAAGATAATAAAGAAGTCTTGGACTTTTATCCGGCGTCTGGAGTCGTACCTGAGGGTTCAAGGGAGCCCTAGTTCCCTCTTCTGCCACAACATACATACATACATACACACACACACACACATATATATATATATATATATATATATATATATATACACACAGACACATATATACATATATATACATACATACATACATACATACATACATACATACATACATATATATATACTGTATATAGCAAAATCCCCGCGCTTCGCAGCGACGAAGAACTGCTTTTAAATTTTTATTAAGAAGAAAAGAAAACCTTTTTAAACTGAGGGAAAATATACCAATAACTATCTGTTAAGGATCTCTTTGTATACCACGTTGTCAGTTCAGCAGTCCGGTTGTAATATGACCAAGCTGTGATTACTGACCACTGAGATTACTTTTGAAAATGCAACGTATAGTTTTGTCCAGGAGGAAAGCAATATTGCCTCAAATCAATGGCAACCTTTTGTAGGGTATGTCCCTGAGACTTATTAATTGTCATCGCAAAGCAGAGCCTTACTGGAAATTTGAGGCATTTGAATTGAAATGGGAGATCAGAGGGTATAACGGTAATGCGAGGAATACATTCAGAGTGTGGCGCTGCTGTTTTTGTGTAGCTGCCTTCACACAGCTTCTCCGCTGCTTTATAAACGAACGCCATATAATGCCGTCGTTTCTCCTTGCTTCGCGGTTCTGTACTGTTTTATTGTTCGTTTATTACGATTCTTATACTTATTGTGTAGCTATTCAAGACTTACTTTACTGTTCAGGTACCCATTTCCTTTATTTAATACGCTGCTTGTATGCTATTTTTGTTTGTTTATTACGATTATAGATATTTATTGATTCCCTTCTTTAGCTGACTGCCTGCTCATATAAGGCGCTCCGCTGTTTTTTTGTGAAGCAGCCTTTACACAGCTTCTCCGCTGTTTTATAAACGAACGACATATAAAGCCATTCTTTTCCTTGCTTTGCCAAGGAAGCTGCCTTTATTTAATCCACGGGTTCTCCGCTGTTTTATTGCTCGTTTATTACGATTATTATAGTTCTCTTTATATATCACGTTGTCAGTTCAGCACTCTGGTTGTAATATGATGAAGCTGCGCGAGCTCACTCTTGAGAATGCAACATATAGTTGTCCAGGAGAAAAGCAATCTTGCCTGAAATCAATGGCATCCTTTTGTAGGGTCTGTCCCTGAGACTTATTACTTGTCATCGCGCAGCAGAGCCTTACTGGAAATTGGAGGCATCTGAATTGAAATGGGAGATCAGAGGGTGTAACGGGGATGCGAGGAATACATTGAGTGTGGAGAAACTCTAGAGACAGCGTATGTATTAACTTGTGTATTTTTCTGTGAGTATTTCGTGGCAGCGTGACAAAGTTGCTTCCACAAGACCGTGTTAGCTGTGGAGCTCAGCTCGGAGCATATTCTTTTCCTACTTGTCAATTGTGTAATGCGTTTTTTGAACAGGTTTGATGCATGGAAGTGATCACTCGTACTGCATTCAGTCAGTTCACTTGAGCTGCTCTCTTATGTGATGTTGCGATGTCCACGGCGTTATTTAATGTTAGCTAAGACCCGGCACTTAAAAGTTTCTTGCTACAGCAATTTTAACTCCAGTACAAAGTGACCCAAAGTCTCGTTTATACCTCGTGTCTTCTCATTAAACTTGTATCTCGCGAATAAAGTATTCAGCGTTTTTCTTCAGCGCTCTTTGGGAGCTCTTCCTTCTTTTCTACGTACTGTGGTCACAGTCAGTTCACGTGATTACGTGGGAGGCGTGATGATGTCACATGCAGCTCCGACCCCCACGGCCATCGAGCTAACGTCCATTACAGTATATGGAGAAAAATAGGTTCCAGTTATGACCATTACGCGTAGAATTTCGAAATGAAATCTGCCCAACTTTTGTAAGTAAGCTGTAAGGAATGAGCCTGCCAAATTTCAGCCTTCTACCTACACGGGAAGTTGGAGAATTAGTGATGAGTCAGTGAGTGAGTGAGTGAGTGAATGAGTGAGTGAGTGAGTGAGGGCTTTGCCTTTTATTAGTATATATTATTAATATACAATACTTACATTACATATCAGTAAGACATACAGTGTGTCACGTGCATGCGCATTGGGGACAGCTGAAGGGCACTAGTGACTGTAATTATACCGCCACACCAAGGGTTGTCACTGTGTTTCATTGCCTTTCTCTCTTACACCCTCTGCAGACTAGATGATTGACAGCTGTAACATTCCTGACATCACTTCCGGTGTCCATCCACCCGGACCCTCCTTTTCCTACCAGGAGGGCAGAAAACCGGAAGCTCTGCCAACTTTGCCAGTTCCAACTAGAACTCATGTCTAAAAAAGACCTTTTCACTGTTTAGATGATTTTCTTTTTATTGCAAACCAAGTACACAGGGTACTGGGTTGGACCCCAAATCTTTTTCATCGTCCTGTCATTCTCTTTCTGATCCGGATGAGATCAGATAGCCATGTAGAAAGCAGAGAAAGAAGAACATTTGGCATGGCATAATAACTCAGAGAAACAGGAACATCTAAAAGATTAGCAACGGCTTAAAATGCTCAATTAGGTGAGGATAATACTGACCAAATCTGATAAATGCCAGCCAGATTTTAAAAAATACTTAGTTTGTTCTTAAATAGTAGCCTTGTCTGTATTTTGTTTAATGGGAGATGGTCTTCCATTGAGCAAAATTAGTTGGCATTATTATGTTATCAATGTGATTTTATGTGTATTATATATTATACTGTTTTTTTCTTGTCTTTTTATTATCTATATATATAAAAACCAAATACCACTAACTCACTCATCACAAAATCTCCCGAACCATGGGGACTTGGGACTTGAAATTTGTAGTGTAGGTTACCCTTGGCCCATAAATGCTTGCTATGAAACAGTTTTAAAAATTTCATGGTCCAAGCACCAAATTTCTTATAGTTTTTTAGACCCATTTGTATGTCTGTCCGCTTTTCACGAGAGAACTACTTAACGGATTTAGATAATTCTATACTATAATTATATATAATTATATATAATTCTATTTGGGTGGCACAGTGGCGCAGTGGGTAGCACTGCTACCTCGCAGTTAGGAAACCCGGGTTCGCTTCCTGGGTCCTCCCTGTGTGGAGTTCGCATGTTCTCCCTGTGTCTGAGTGGGTTTCCTCCCACAGTCAAAAGACATGCAGGTTAGGTGCTTTGGCGATCCTAAATTGTTCTTAGTGTGTGCTTGGTGTGTGTGTGTGTGTGTGTGTGTGCCCTGCGGTGGGCTGGCGCCCTGCCCATGATTTGTTTCCTGCCTTGCGCCCTGTGTTGGCTGGGATTGGCTCCAGCAGACCCCCATGACCCTGTAGTTAGGATACAGCGGGTTGTCTAATGGTTTGATAGATGGATAATTCTATTCTATAATTTGCTTGAACTTTCCGTTGGTTTTGAGACTTTCTCATTGCGCTAAGTATCATAGTTCTCTTGTGGTATCAATTTATTAGCGCAAATCCGAGAGAGACTCATCGGGCTGTGGGGAGGGGGGCAGTGCCCTCCTCACTCACATGCCAGCCTCGTGCGTAACCTTAACTCCACTTAGCTAGCGAATGAGAGAACTACTAGATTGTTTTATTCTATAATTTGCTTGAACATTCCAGTTGATTTTGCGACTTTCCCATAGTATCATAGTTCGCTTGCGGTACCGATTTACTAGCGCAAATCCAAGACAAAGGCTGTGGGACAAGCATGACGTCAGGAGTAGAGAGCTGGGCCGGGCCCTCCTCACTGTCCTGTTTCACTAATACACGGGCAAAGCCGCAGGGGATGGCTAGTTATCTATATGTATAAAATGCTAAGGTCAATCCATCTGTGCATCTGTCGCACGATTAATCCTCAGCTAACAAGGCTAAAATCTTGATCTTTGTCTTACTCAAAAGCTTATAACTTAGAAATGTTAAAAATTTGATGTAGTTGACTTGTTGCCATGTGCTTCTTACTGCAAAATGATCAAGAAAGTGACATGGCAGAAAGAAAAAGTAGAACAGCAACTTATGCTGAGCATCAAACAAATCACAGAAGAAGTCAATTATGTGATGAAGAACATCGTGATAGGAAGAAAAAGAATAAAAGCAGCGCCATCTACTGAGCATCAAGCACATGTGAATTTCCCCTTGGGATTAATAAAGTATCTATCTATCTATCTATCACAGAAGACGATTAAGTGACAAAGACTGAGTACAGGCAAGCAAGAGGTAATCGTGAATATAACCTGACATGCTTTGGAAATTCAAAATATTTTAGGTTATGCCATCCTGCTGGCCATTTTACTGGTGGGCACAAAATTTTAAAGCAATTAAAGCACGGCCCTTGCAAGCCCATCTATTGGTAATCCCACATGACATGGTACAAAAATTGTCAGATTCATAATCATCTGTGAATATTGCGTTTATTGATTGTCAAAAATGGACCCCGTAGTAGGAAGAAAGAAAAAGAAGAGTGTCAGTGTCTGCTGAGCATCAAGCCAATCATAAAAGCTGCTTAACATAAAGACACTGAGCAGCAGGCAGGCAGGCACAAAGGCTCATAGGCATGCAGGACATAATCCAGGATAAAGAATGTATGAACAAGAACAAGAGAGAAATACATGCCGACAAACAAGAAATACTTAGGAAAATTACCAATATGATCACTGTCAAATTGTATTTTTTGTTTTATTCATGGTGAAAAGAAAATAATATATTGCCAAAATGGAAAAACTCAGCTTGCTCTTAACCACTTTTATTTTAGGACTGTAGGTCCATGTGTTTCACTAGTTTTTCATGTTTTTATGCTATTTCCATCTATGTTTTTGTTTATTATTGGTTAATTATGAACTGTGCTTTTAAGTTTACTTATGTTCCCTGTTCCTTGTGGGTGGAGTCCCCAGAAGGTAGGGTCACCCTGATGCCACCACTCCTTAGCTCTCCTTTTGGCTATTCAAGTAAGCAGAGAAGGCTCAGGAGTTGGAGATCATTCCTTTTTGGTGCAGTTTTGCATATTAGTTTGGGACTGTTCTGCTTATGACTGCCATTTAGGCAGCTCCTTATGACAACATTTTGCTCTGCTGAGCTTTTTTCTGTATTTTTCTATCTGTGTAAATAAATGCTTAACTTAAAAAATATTCTCTTTTTTCCCATTCTAATAAAAGCTGGGGGTTTATGGTCATCCTTCCTCTATTAGGGCTTTTGTTATATTTTGATTTGTTTTGTCAGCTCTCCATTTTTGGGACCTGCTCTAGCTGAAGCCAGAATGTACTTGGAGGCCTGACTGGGTTAAGGTGTGCCTCTTCTGGGCAGGATAGCGAAGATCCCGGCCTGCCTTTTGTGGAGATTTTGGAGGCCTTACACTCCCTTTTGCCTTCATAGAACACTCCATTTCATGACAGTAATATCATCAGAAATCAGAAATAGATAATTACGCTAGCCAACCTTCAAATAGTCTGCCTATTTTTAAACACACTTTACAAATTAACACTAACTTTGAAACTATCCATCTGTTACGCTCCATGCCCACCCGCCATGGGCACCCACTGCTATTTGGAGCATCTAACAGTTGGGAACTGAGGACGGACTAGGGCAAATGAGGACACAACAAGAACTTTGGGTGCAAAGTGTGAAAGTGTTTGTTTATTTAAGATCATAAATGTCATAGTGTAGTTCAGATAAAATGTCTTCAATAAATAATCAGCCCATAAAACAGTGCATAAGAGGTGTTCAATGATTAATTTAATTTAAAAAATATCATTCTTCCCTCACAAAGTTCCTGCCTGGTGAACGTCTTGTCTTCTCTAATCCGCAAATGCTCAGCAGACTTGACTTCCTGCAGTCTCCCTGACTCCCTCTCAGCGGCTTCAGCTGGTAACCCACCAAGAGACTCCGGAGTTGACTCCCACCCTCTGTCATCTCTGTCGGTGCCCACAGACTTTGCATGAGCCCTCAATCTTTCCATCTCCTTTACATTAATCAGGAGTCTTGATCAGTCTTGATCCCTTCTCCAGGACAATGTTCCTCGCTTCTTGAAGACTCAACCACTACAGCTGCCTGACCACTCATTTGCCACATCTGGATCTCTCTTTCTCTTTCTGATTTGGAATCAGTTCCTCTGTATCAATCTACTTCTTCCCCTCTGCCTTTACTCAGTCTTTAAGTACCTCTTGGTGTAGGTGCTGTGATCATTGACTCTGAGCTGTTAATGAGGGTTGACTGTGCAAACCACTCACCCACACATCCATAATTAGTTAATTCATTCCACATTTAGAGCTCCATGGCTGCACGTCTTTCCTCTGCACCCATACACCTATACTAGCACATTTGAGTGACACTGCTCCAAATAAAAATTGCACCTGGTGTTCTGCCATGGACCCACAATATACTGTGCCACACAACCCCAAACTAAACAATTCAATAATGAGTTAAAACAGTAGGGTGTCTGCTTCTACTGCCATGCTATACTCCCCCCTAGTGATAAACCTTTATAGTATTACCCAATCACAATTGGTTGGTTATTAAGCAGTGATGTCTCATTGGATTTTATTCCAATACAGATGTCACAGGATTGTGGGTAAATAAGTACCGTATAGACTCGCGTATAAGTCAGGTCTTGAAACCTAAAAAATCGATCATAAAATCAGACCCCGACTTATACGCCCGTTCAGAAGGGGGCGCTGCTATCAACTGTATAACTGGCTTCCTTCATCGTGTTGAACTGTCACCAGGAGATGACACCTAACCCCGCCCCCACAAGAACCGCCCCTTCCGTGATCTAATGAATATAAACAGGGTGCCGTGTTTACAACAACAACAACAACAACATTTATTTATATAGCACATTTTCATACAAACAGTAGCTCAAAGTGCTTTACATATTAAAGAATAGAAAAATGAAAGACATAATTATAAAAAATAAATCAACATTAACATCGAATAAGAGTAAGGTTCAATGGCCAGGGGACAGAAAAACAAAAACTCCAGACGGCTGGAGAAAAATAAAATCTGTAGGGATTCCAGACTATGATACCGCCCAGTCCCCTCTGGGCATTCTACCTAACATAAATGAAACAGTCCTCTTTGGATTTAGGGTTCTCACGGAAGGGCTTGATGATGATGATGGTCACGTAGACTTCTTCCTTTTAATCCGTCCATCATTGTTGGAGCATCATGAAGCTTTGAGTAGGTGGAGGTGGCGCAGGCCACCACCACAAAGAAACCGGAAAAAGAAACAGAAAAGAGAGTAGGGGTCAGTACCGATTTTAGAGCCACCATGAATAGTTGTTATGATGAATTGAACATACAGAGTATCAGGATTAAGTTAAATTACGATTAAAATGAAGTTATAAAAAGGCCATGTTAAAGTAATGTGTTTTCAGCAGTGTTTTAAAGTGCTCTACTGTATCAGCCTGGCGAATTCCTATTGGCAGGCTATTCCAGATTTTAGGTGCATAACAGCAGAAGGCCGCCTCACCACTTCTTTTAAGTTTTGTTCTTGGAATTCTAAGGAGACACTCATTTGAGGATCTGAGGTTACGATTTGGAATATAAGGTGTCAGACATTCCGATATATAAGATGGGGCGAGATTATTTAAGGCTTTATAAACCATAAGCAGAATTTTAAAGTCAATTCTGAATGACACAGGTAACCAGTGTAGTGACATCAAAACTGGAGTAATGTGTTCTGATTTTCTTTTCCTAGTTAGGATTCTAGCAGCTGCATTCTGCACTAGTTGCAAACGATTTATATCTTTTTGGGTAGTCCTGAGAGGAGTGCGTTACAGTAATCTAGTCGACTGAAAACAAGCGCGTGAACTAATTTCTCAGCATCTTTCAGTGATAAAGAGGTCTAACTTTACTTATGTTTCTTAAGTGAAAAATGCTGTCCTAATGATCTGATTAATATGTGATTTAAAATTCAGATTACAGTCAACAATCACCCCTAAGCTTTTTACCTCCGTCTTGACTTTTAATCCTAATGTATCCAGTTTATTTCTAATAGCCTCATTGTATCCATTATTGCTGATCACTAAAATTTCAGTTTTCTCTTTATTTAACTTGAGAAAATTACTATTCATCCATTCTGAGATACTAGTCAGACATTGTGTTAGTGAATCAATAGAATCGGGTCATCAGGTGCTATTGATAAGTACAGCTGTGTGTCATCAGCATAGCTGTGGTAGCTCACGTTGTGCCCTGAGATAATCTGACCTAACGGAAGCATGTAGATTGAGAATAACAGCGGACCCAGGATAGAGCCTTGTGGAACACCATATTGGATATCATGTGTCTTCGAGTTGTAATTCCCACAACTAACAAAATATTTTCTCCCTGTCAGGTAGGATTCAAACCAATTTAAGACACTGCCAGAGAGGCCCACCCATTGACTAAGGCGATTTCTAAGAATGTTGTGATCAATGGTGTCAAATGCAGCACTCAGATCTAAGAGGATGAGAACAGATAAATGGCCTCTGTCTGCATTTACCGCAAGTCATTTACTACTTTAACGAGTGCAGTTTCTGTGCTGTGATTTGTTCTAAAACCTGACTGAAATTTATCAAGAATAGCATGTTTATTTAGGTGGTCATTTAACTGCATAATGACTGCCTTCTCTAGAACTTTACTTAAGAAGGGCAGGTTAGAGATGGGTCTAAAATTTTCAAGAGCGAGGGTCAAGATTATGTTTCTTAAGTAGGGGTTTAACTACAGCAGTCTTAAGACAGTCTGGGAAGACCCCAGTATCTAGTGACGAATTTACTATGTCAAGAACATTATCAATTAGCACGCCTGATACTTCTTTGAAAAACCTTGTTGGTATCGGGTCAAGGACGAGGTGGAGGGTTTTAATTGAGATATTTTTTTGTAAATCAGGTAAATCTATCCTAGTGAAAGAGTTTAATTTGTTTATAACAGGATGTTGGGGTTTAGGGGATCCTTAGTGTTGGGGAGATATACTATGTTATTTCTAATATCATTAATTTTTTGATTGAAAAATACAGCGACAGCCTCACAGGTTTCACTGGAAGCACTTAGGAGGCATTCCTTTGAGCTACCTGGGTTTAGTAGGCGATCAATTGTTGAAAATAAGACTCTAGGATTACTAGCATTGTTATTTATAATATTAGAGAAATAGCAGCGTCTCTCAAGACGGACAGTGTTATTGTATTCTGTTATTTTGACTTTTAATATTTCGTGGTGGATAGTAAGTTTAGTCTTCCTCCATTGACGCTCAGCTCTACGGCATGTTCTCTTTAAATCAGACACTCTTTGGGTCTTCCATGGTATACCAATGCTAGAAGATTTTTTCACTGTCTTTTCAGGTGCAACTATGTCAACAGCAGCTCTCACTTTAGAATTAAATCTTTCCACCTTACTATTTACATTGTCCTCGCTATTATAGCTGGCACTATAAACGGACTGATTGCTTAAAATGTTTGTAAGTTTTAAAGCTGCTGCAATCAAAGAAGCGTTTTTAACAATATGCTTCTCATGAGTGTTTTTATCATTATTTCTATATTAAAAAGTAGAAGAAAATGGTCTGATAGACCAATATCAATGATCTGTTTTATATCAACTTTCAGTCCTTTAGTAATCACTAAGTCTAATGTATGACCTGCTTTATGTGTAGGCTGATTTATGAGTTGTCTCAAATCAAAAGAATCCAGGAGGTTCATAAATTCTTTTACTTTTAGATCACACTGATTATCTATATGAAAATTAAAGTCGCCAACTATTAGGAGTGTGTCATAATTAGTAATTAAAATTGACATTAAGTCAGAGAATTCCTCAAAAAACGACGCGTTATATTTAGGAGGTCTATACACGGATAGTATTAGAACTTGAGAATCTCCATGAATAACAACGGCGAGATACTCAAAGGACTTGAACTTACCAAAACTGACATCTTTACATTTTAACTGGCTCGAGTAAATGTTAGCCAATCCGCCCCCCCTTTTTCCCTGGCGGTTTGAATGAGTAAAACTGTAATCTGGAGGCGCAGATTCGATTAAAACTGACGCGCATCTGAATTCAGCCATGTTTCATTTAGTGCAATAAGATCTATTTTTATCACTAATAAGATCGTTGATAAAAACGTTTTGTTAGTTAAAGCTCTGACATTTAATAGTGCCATATTTAATGTTTGGAGGTGCAGAGATGAGTACTATGTGCGTTATTGTTATTTGGAATAGGAACTAAATTATTATTATTAGCGCTCTGTGTATATTTTTGTTTAATCTGTGATCTGTTTTATAGTTTTAATACATTGTTCCTCTAAAATAGTGATTTTAATTAGATTATTGGAGTTTATGCCGTATTTCCTAGGTTTTCTACGTGCATTGAGATTGCTTATTACAGTATTAATGGTGTGAACTTTAACGGAAGACTCTATTAAACATTCATCATGTCCTGGCACAGCAGTATTATTTCGGAAGGGGTTAAGAGCAGAGATAGATAGTCAAGAAAAACGAATTACCTTCGATATGTTTTCGGAGAGGACCCGGGCACCGAAACTGTTCGGATGCAGGCCATCACGCTTGAAGAGACGCGCCTTTCCAAAAAGAGATTCCAATTGTTGATGAAGCCGACATCCTTCTTCTTGCAGAAACCCTGTAGCCAGTTGTTCAACCCTAGCAGACGACTGTAGTACTCGTTGGATCGTCTGACGAGAGGTAGTGGACCCGAAACGAAGATCTTTGCCGATGGGGTCCTCTCCTTCGTGTCTCTAATCAGAGCTGCGAAGTCAGCCTTCAGGATTTCTGATTGTCGGTGCCTTATATCGTTTACGCCGGCATGCAAGACGATTGATCCAACTGCCCTCTCCTTGTGTTTCTCGTAGACTGCTGGCGCACGTTTCATTACATCTCGGACACGAGCACCGGGAAAACAAGAAACAAACGATTTTGCATTAGGGCATGCGACATTAAGGTTTCTAACGATGGAATCACCTACCACTAATACATCACCAGGTGCTGAAGGCGAAATGGGGACGCGTAGAGGGTCAAACCGGTTCTGAGATAAAATGCTCGCCTGTGCCGATGGAGGTGCTCTGGCCTTGAACCCCCGCCTGCATAGCTGAAATCCACCGAGGTCAGCAGCGGCGCGCTCCTACGAGACGCGGGGTGAGGTCGGCACAACGCGGGGTTGATGTTTCGCCGGTTCCAGATGGCAAGGACGGTTTATCCAACAGCCGGGCCTTCAGATTTCTCAGGTATTTCCGTCGGGACAGGAGTTTCTGAATCTTTTCATCAAGAGCTTGGAGTTCCTCAATTACGATTTCAACGCGAGTTACCCCACTGTCGGCCATTTTCTACTTCGTGCCCTAGGAGAAATGAGAGAGAGAGAGAGAGGTTAGAGAGAGCTACCGATTTAAGAAGTCATCCTTTGACCCACTAAAAAAGCCAAAGACGGAGAGCTCAGCCGGAGTTTTGCTGTGCGAGAAGCACAATTGTTTTGTTGTTTGACAATTTGCCATGTCCTGTGGGTTACTTTTTGAACTTTATTTTCTTTTATTATTAAATAGGTGTGGCTGGGCTGACACAATAAATATTTCCAAAGCCTCCAGTATTTCTTGCTTCACAACAGATATGTACAATATATAATTCTGAGTTGTGTTATACCATGATTTGTACAGATTGAAGAACATTGCATTACATCAAGGGCTCATTTCTGGTCTTTACACTGCCTCTGATTATCTTTTGTGATCACTTTTGTAAAGACTGGTATAGCTTAGAGACATTTCCTATTCCTGTATTGCAGCTAAATAGTGAGAAAAGGTCTAGAAAGTTCACAATTGAAATTGTGTTGGTCCCATGGAGGAAGGATAGGCACCCTGGCTGGGATAGATGAATTCATGCCTGGCCAGGAGACAATAATGGATGGACTGGGTGAACGCGCATGCTGGGAAAAGTTTGTTCCCCCACACCACAGGTGGCAATGATCTTAAGGACTGAACCCAGCCCTGTCAGAGTCTTTGGATACCACCAGAGGACACTTCTGGGAGATAACTGTCCTGGTATCCACATGATCTGGAAGTGCTTTTGGGTCAAATTCAAAAAAAAGCCTGCAGCCTCACTTTATTGTCAGAGTGGGTGGCAGTGGGTGACATTCTACTCGAGGTGGAAAGAGAGGATTTGCATTTGTGCATTGTGGCTGGTGCTTAAATAAAAAAGTGTTGGAAATGAATAAAAACATTTTATTTTAAACTCAAAATTGTATTGGGTGCTATTCTGTCTGCAGTTTGGGGCTCAGTGGCGCTCCCTTGTGGTTATATTTGCATGAAGTAAATAAAATATTTTGATGAAGTTTAACTTTGAAGCACAGTTGTTAAAGGGTTGTAAAATCCCCACAACAGACTTTATTCCATATAACGCTAACTGTATAAGTTAAGAGTGATGGAAATACATTTCAGTGCTGCGTGGAGCTCCCCAGCACCAACCCAATAAAGTATTGTCCTTTACTTTGCTCCTTTAGGCAGCTTGCTGTCCTCATTAAGCGTCAATAGTTGGAGGCCATTTGATTGTGGCAGACTTGTCATTTTTATAGGCTCCCCTGCAGCTGCTGCTGAAGCTGCTCATTTGAACGATGGAATGGCCAGTCATACAGATGGTGACTCATCTCTGATGCCATTCAAAAGCATGTTGGCACCATTACAATATAATGGTCTTGTAGGGTTGAAAATAATAGTAACATCTCCATCTTCAAGTGTCTCCTTCACTGATACCACATTTGGAGTTCCCAGATTTTTATATTGATGCCAACAACATTAACCAGTGTTGTTTTGGAATGGTGGAGCCACACAGACGTGGGAGGGAGATGCTCTCAAAAGGGGGCACCATGAGAAGTCACTGTTATGTTGCAGCCAAGGTTTGTACCCTGTGTGAATGCTAGTGTTCGCTGTTGCCCCTTTAAACCCAACAGACAGACACTCAAGACACCAGGTAAAAGCACCAAGAAGTATTTTTATTCTTTCTTCTTCTTATTTAAATACTTATTTATTTAAGCACCGCAGCCACATTTAACAGGCAAATAAACACAATAATCAACACAATTCTCTCTCTATATATATATATCTCCGCTCCACCTCCACCCGACTCTGGCTTGCTTACTGGGTTTTCAGTATTTATTTTTGCATAATAGCCCAAAATCCCACAAGTGCCACAATGGGCTTTAACAGGCCCTGCCTCTTGACAGCTCCCCAGCCTTGACTCTCTAAGAAGACAAGGAAAAACTCCCAAAAAAATCCTTGTAGGGGAAAAAAATGGAAGAAACCTTGGAAAAGGCAGTTCAAAGAGAGACCCCTTTCCAGGTAGGCCAGGCATGAAGTGGGTGTCAAAGAGAAGGGGGTGAATACAATACAATACACAGATCAGAACAAAAGTAATCCTCAGTACTATTAGTGCAATAGAAATATTACAAGTACAGAGCAGAATTCTACAGTAGATGATATGACATAATATAATTTGGATTTGTTTAAAGTCCTGGAGACCTCGGCCATCAAGCTGCCTCCCCCAATTGGCCATTCCACAGCTGAGATAGCGCTGGGCCAGACAATCCGATGAAAGGACCCCTCTACCTGACGAGTCCTGTGATCAGAGATGACTAAGATAACAAGTCAAAGCCAGAATACTAAAACCTAGCGGTAGGGCCCACTTGAAAATCAAGGTAACCAGCACTAAGGAGAAAGAGATTTTGTATCCACCAGGGGATCACTTGAAAATATAAACAGCATCATATTTATATACAGTACCCTGTGATGTCACATGTATAACAGTGCGGTCATGTTATCACTACCAGGAAGAGCAAGTAAATAATGATAATCAGAGTGGTAATAAAATCTTTTAACTTTTTAAAATTCAATTCAAAATGCAAAGCACAAATCAAAATTAGTTTTCATTAATAAAATTAAAAACAACTAAAATTCACTGCGTAAAAGTGTGTGTTTATTGCACTGCCCATAAAGAAATTAAAATGGACTGAACAAAAGTGTGTGTATATTACACAGCCCATGCATGAAAACATAAGATAAAATTTATTTCTCGGCCACCACTACAAAGTACGTGGAGTAAGCAACAAATGGCAGCAATCACCTTTGAGTGAAGTATTCCTTTAATTGAGGTCTGTGCTGTCCTTTTTAATTCTTTTCACAATGGCACCATCTACTGGAGTGTTACAGAGAGTGCCCCACCAGCCTAATACACAGAGAGCCCTGATCGATGCCCAGCACTCAGGATTTTTTCAGGCTGATCTGATGAGAATAATAAAAGCACACATTTACTGGCCGGTGTAGTGTAATGTAGTTTAGCTGCTTCAAGCCCTGTACCTGACTCATCATCCCTGTGCTCTGATTGTAAAAAGACAAAGCATGCAAAAAAAAGTTGTATATGCTAATCTCATAAGTCACCTTGAAACAAGATATCAGCCAAATATAGAATAATAATTATAATTAAGATACATGTTTTTAAGCTAACTGTCTGATGCTGCTGTTTCGCCCAGCAAATCCACGTCTTATGAAAGCCACGGCCTGCAGCACAAAACGTGAACTTCACTTCACTGTGACTGATGGCAGCAGCACTTACTGTTTTTTCAGTGTGTCAACAGATTTTCCACTTCAGAGAACTGTCATCAGCGGCTCATCTGTAATTTGTTACACCACACTGAAACATACAGTTTGGGTTGTTCTTTCTGATATAGCTGAAATAAAAATGGTGAACGTTTCACTCATGGTCTGTCGCATTTTAATCAGCTCTGAGTTTTAAATCCACCTATTATTGTATACAAGCATGCTGCATGCTGGTGCCTTTCCTGACAGGTGCAGATTACAAATTGGTGTCAAATACAAGTAACGGTGACGCTACTCATTCACTGAGAAGCTGGACGCCTTCATTGTCAAATGCTTTAGCAAAACTACTAAAGTGTCCAATGTGATAATGCAGACACTGACAATTCTTCTTCTTCGTCTTCGCCTTTTCCTACTTCTACGTGTGGCTGATGGTCCTGATCAACCTTCTCCAAACAGCTTAGGCCTGCAGCTCCTCCACAGTCATACCCTTTTCCTTCATATCTTCTTTTGCTTTATCTATCCAACTTCACTTTGACCTTCCTCACTTTCTCTTCCTCTGTACCTCCATTCCCATCACTCTTTTGCCCCCATATTTATTGTCTCTCCTCATTACATGTCCATACCACTTTAACCTTCTCTGCCACTTTTCTTGTACCTCTGATTATCTCATTTCTTCTTCTGTCCTTTATTGTAACTCCACACATTCATCTTAACATTCTCATTTCTGCCACATCCAACTACTTCTACTGCTCTCCCCTTTACAGCATTGTTTGTGGTCTTACCACTGTCCTAAAGAAAAAAACACCTTTAACCTGTGCCTTAATTCTTCAATCCCACAGTACTACAGATACCTTCTTTCAAGTGTTCCTTCCACACTGCACTCTTTGGGTTACCTCTACATCTAGTTCTCCATCTGTCACTGATCCTAGATCCTTAAATGTATCCGCTCTTTTCAGAAGCTCTCCCTACAGGCTAACCTTCTGAATCCTGATCATCATTAAACCTCACGTATTCTGTCTTCTTCCTGTTTATCTTCAAACCTCCATCTTCCAAAGCCCTTGTCCATCCTTCAAGTTTCTTCTCCACTTACTCTTTTATGGTGTTTGTCATCAGCAAAAAGCCTGCACCAGGGGGACTGATCTTTTATCCCCCAGCTTAACACATCAAAGAGGTAAGGACTTCAAGAACATCACTGGAGCAGACCTACTTGAACTAACTGACATGTAGTATTTTATAATGCTGACTGCTGGCTTCCCGTCACCCGAAAATGGATAAGAAAATGGATGGATGAGCAAATTTCATTTATTTATTGGTGCAATTGATTACTTGTAAATTAGAGAAAGAATTACCATATATACTCGAGATTAACTTCTCCCGTGGATAAACCAGGACTTGCTTTAACCATATAATTTCCGGTATTTTAGAATGTCGGTCGTATAAGTCGAATGTGGAAAACTTATGATATTGGTCCACGAGATTATGACATGCTAACACCCACCTGCCAAAGTAACCACAGAGCACACAGCCTTTTTATTCTGTGTATTGTGCCTACGTGACCACACAGTAATACCCGATCTATTCTGAAGGGACGTTTGCATTGTTTTGTGTTTTTTGTATCTCACATCCTCATACACCCTTATCTACGATGGAGCGTTCGATCAGAAGAAAATTTTAAGATGGTTTTAAATTAAAATTCATTGAAGTGGCGAAAGAAATTGGTAACTGCGCAGCTGCAACAAAATTTGATGAGTCTGAGAAACTAATGCAAGATTGGAGGAAGCAAGAAGGTGTAAAAAAAAAAAGAGATTTAAGAGTTGCATTTTTGAACAGGCATATAAGTCGGGGTCTGATTTTATCGATTTTTCAGGTATCAAGACCCGACTTATATGCGAGTTTATACTGTAAAAGGTTGTAATAGATCATTTAAACAATTTGATCAGCACTAATGTAGGACATAAGATATAACATTCTCAAACCAAATTAATCAGTTTCAGGTTCTGGGCCCTTGCCCGGTTGGGATGCCTGTATAGTGGATGGGCCGGGGTAGAGAGAGTCTTCAGGGTTTTATCTCCCCCGGGAGGATAGAGGGTAGCCCCCCTGGGTTACTACAGCACCATGGATTCCCACAGGGTGTCCTGCGAGATGGAGTTTGCTACAAACCTGTTGGGGTTCATGGGTGCCACCAGGGGTGCTGCAGAGCCTGCACAGCCCTACTATGGACCCAGAAGTGCTGCCGGATGAAGATTACCCCATGTAAGGAGCCTGCCATCACTTCTCAGAGAGCCAGAGTTGGGAGGTGGAGGACAAAGCTTGCCGAAGGAGGAGTGGAGGTGGACAAGGGGCAGAAGAGATAGAGAAAGGAAAAAAGTCTTTCTGGTCATTATTCTTGCTGGACTGTGCTGTATAAGGTGGGAAACAAGGGAAAAATGTTTCCCACAGCTGAATAAAGGTGTGTTGTGTGCTGTTTGGGGATCTGTAGACTCCCTGATTACCACAAGGGGAACAGAGCCTACCCAGGCAGTGTTGGGTACAAGGCTGGTACCAATCCTGGACAAGCTGCCAGTCCACTCTCTCTCTCTCACACACACTCATGTGGGCCAGTTTATAATTGGAAATGAACCGATGATGTGGGGAAAACCCCAGAGGCACATGTGGATAACGTGCAGGCTTCACACTGACAGGAAACTGGGTGAGGGATTTCAGCCCTGGACACTTAACTAGATGAGAACTAACTAATGTGGCAGCACGCTGACCTGAAGTAACGAAGCTCTATAAAATGACAATTGATTTCTTTTTTATTGCATTAGTGAAGGCTATTTTGGACTTTTGGAGATATTCAGTGATTATTAGTAAAGATTTGTGGGTCACACTTTAGTTAAGGCAGGTGCTTAAGCTGCTCAATCTTTTTAAGACTGCTAATATCTTCTTTATAACTCCAGTCCTGGTGGGCCGCAGTGGCTGCAGGTTTTCATTTTAACCATCTTCCTGATTAGTGAGCTGTTTTTCCTGCTCATTAACTTTTTTTAATTGACGTGACTGAGACCCCTTAGTTGTTTCTTTTTCCTAAATGACCAGCCAAATAATAATGATGCAGAAAACAAGCCACCACATGATCAGCTAACCTGAAAGGTGAAGGTCTCAGTCATATTGGTCTCCTCAGGTTACCAAAAACATCTTAATGGTGGACTTAGAAAAAGCAGAAACTCAACAGTCTGCTGTAGCAGAATAGAGCAGCAACAAGTCCTGACATTCAAAAATGGCTTTAACTAACAGCAAGAACTGGCTTCTCATTAAGTCACTGGTTGGAGTGAAATTGGCTGGCGTTTGACGTTCCAGTTTAGCTGGTCTTCTGTTGGCTCGTTCCACGTCTCATTTCTGTTTGGCTGCCATTTAATGAAGAAACAAATCAATTCAGAGGACTGAATCCTTATTAAAATGAAGGAAAAAGGAGTTAATTAGAAGTGAAAACTGCTCGCTGATTAGAAAAAGGGTTAGAATGAAGACCTGCAGCCACTGCGGCCCACCAGGACCCGAGTCGGACACCCCTGAATTAAGGTATCTGTTATAAAGGAGATATTAGCAGTTGTGAACCCGGCCCGGACACAGACAGGCGGACATGTTGTTTTCCACCACCACACGTTTATTTACAACCATATTTACAAATTGAATGTCACTCAGACTCAGTCCGTGCACAACACAAACCCCAACACACAGTCCTGGCCACTCAATGCCTTCTTCTCCGGGCCACCTCCACACTCCTCTTGTGCCTCGTCCTTCTTCCACCCGACTCCAGCTCTGACTGACTGGAGACGACCCCTTTTATACATGTCCCGGATGAGCTCCAGGTGTTCCCGACACTCCCCCGTTGGCCACACCCCAGCGTGGCGGAAGTGCCGGCTGTTGTCCTGGCAGCTCACCGGGTGTCCTCTTTAATCTTCCCCCCAGCACTTCCAGGTGTGGCGGAAGTGCTGAGGTAACAGGTCCCCAAGGCATTTGGGCGCCTCCTGGCGGTGACCACGGGCCCCTACAGGGTGGGGCTTCCATGCCCTCAGCCCGTGGCCCCCAAAGCAACCAGGGCGGTGGCGCAGACCCACATCCGGTCCCTCACGGCATCCCGGCCGGGTCGTTGCCCCTGGCATCCCTGACACAGTCTAAAAATATTTGAGCAGCTCTAAGAATATTAAGGGTGGCACAGTGCTAGTGCTGCATGCCTCACTGTATGAGAGTCCAGGGTTCAAATCCCGGGAGCTTCCTGAGTGGAGTTTGCTTGTTCTCCCAGGATTCACAAGGACTTTCTCCAGGTGCTCTGATTTCCTCCTGCAGTCCAAAGACATGCAGGTTAAGTGAAATGGTGTTGCCACATTGGCACGTGTGTGTGTTCACCCTGTGATGGACTGGTGTCTAGCCTGCCTTGCACGAAAAGATTGCTAGGATAGGCTCCAGCTGCCCCACAGCCCTGCTGTGAATGATTGAGCTAAGAAGATGGAGAGAGACAAGGATAACAACTATCATTAAAAATACTAAAACTCCCAGACCTGTTACTGTCATCTTTCATTTTATATCATCATGTTTACAGTGTATCTTGTAGCATGCAGACTGTTAATAGCTGCTTATAAATGACACCTAAGCTAAGCTGTTCCCTAATGCTGTCCTCCTAGCGCAGTGCTCTGTTAAATGTGTTTCTTCTGTCGTAGCTTCTCAAAAAGGTCAGCAATTACGAGAAGAGCAAGTAAACCACACCTTTGGAAAAGCGCAGTGTTTGACTCAAAAAGGCGGCTGGGCTGGAATAACTGTGTTCACTGTACTCCCCCTAGTGGGTAAAAACTGCAGTACAGCCATCTTTAATTATAGAAATGATGATTATAATTAGATAGATAGATAGATAGATAGATAGATAGATAGATAGATAGATAGATAGATAGATAGATAGATAGATACTTTATTAATCCCAAGGGGAAATTCACATAATCTAGCAGCAGTATACTGATACAAAAAACAATATTAAATTAAAGAGTAATAAAAATGCATGTAAAAACAGACAATAGCTTTGAGTAATGTTAGCTTTTACTCCCCCAGGTGGAACTGAAGAGTCGCATAGTGTGGGGGAGGAACGATCTCCTCAGTCTGCCAGTGGAGCAGGACAAAGGGTCTCATTACATTTAAAAAACTGGCCACTCCGGGGCAGAACAATGTGGCATGTAAAACAATTGTCAACTTAAAGTCTCCCTCCTCTTCATGTAAAACTTGGACTACTGGAAAACTTCATGAAAATGATGAACATGGCAGGTGAATGGTTTTGATATTTGACACAGATGTTTCCAAAAACAACCAATGCCAAGATTAAGGGAGGCATTTTTGTTGGTCCACAAATCAGACAAACTGTTTGAAGATCTGCTAGTGGGATGTAGGAAATCGCATAGAAGGCATTCAAGGATGTGATGGAGAATTTTCATGGCAACAACAGCACATCAAACTATGTTCTGCTTCTTGACAACCTGCTTCAAAAGCACACAGAACCACACAGTGTAGTCTAAAGACTGACACTTGGACTCCTTCCCTGCTAATCTTGGTGCTGTCAGTGATAAACATGGTGAAAGGTCTCACCAGGACATTGAAATGACGGAAACGTGGCATCAAGACAAATGGAATCCATCAACACTGACCGACTACTATTAGACATTGACAGGAGAAGCATGACACGAGGACTACAAATGAAAATGAGCTGTAAAATATTTTAACTCAACTGGACTAATGCAATGTGTCAACATCTCAACAAGTAATTAAACACACTTAATTCAATACAAGTTAATCTCCTGAAACTGGCTATTTCCAACCTTACTCTCACTTAGCTGCTTTGATGCCCTGAAATACAATTGCTCTTGCTGTTCTAGGGGCTACCTTCTCACCTGATCTAAGGGCAGTATCACCCATGGCTTCTGATTTGTGCATGTTCTGATGGTCTTTGAGACAGCCATGTCACCTATGCACTTGTTAATGAAGCCAGTGACTGATGAGACACACTCCTCTAAGTAGATCTGATGGCCATAATTGGCAGCTGCTTCAAACATGACCCAGTCTGCATGATCAAAACAGTCCTGTAAGGCTGAAACAGCTCCCTCTGGCTACATTTGATTTGTTTGAGAACTGTTTGGGTCCATTTAAGGAGTATTCTGTATACATGCAGTAGCAGAATGGAAACATGATCCAAAAAAACTAGATGTGGAAAACACAATGAAGGTTGTTGAGGGGTGAGTTGGTGTTACTGGTGTTATAAGAAGGAGGTGCTTCATTTTTCAGGGCACCCTGGATGTCATCACGAGGAGTCGCAGTGCATGGCTTGATGGCAACTCTGGTCTGTAACAAGAACTGAGAAGGATGGTTGTGAGGACTCTAAAAAGGTGTTTTCTAGATAGATAGATAAATATTTTATTAATCCCAAGGGCAAATTCGCATACTCCAGCAGCAGCATACTGATAACAAACATTATTAAGTTAAAGAGTGATAAAAATGCAGGTATAACAGAAAATTACTTTGCATAATGTTAATGTTTACCCCACCGGGGTGGAACTGAAGAGTCGCATAGTGTGGGGGAGGAACGATCTTCCCAGTCTGTCAGTGGAGCAGGATAGTGACAGCAGTCTGTCGCTGAAGCTGCTCCTCTGTCTGGAGATGATCCTGTTCAGTGGATGCAGTGGATTCTCCATGATTGACAGGAGCCTGTTCAGCACCCATCGCTCCACCACAAGATGTCAAACTGTCCAGCTCCATGCCTACAGTAGAGCCTGCCTTCCTCACCAGTTTGTCCAGGCGTGAGGCGTCCTTCTTCTTTATGCTGCCTCCCCAGCAAACCACCGCGTAGAAGAGTGCGCTCGCCACAACTGTCTGATAGAACATCTGCAGCATCTTATTGCAGATGTTGAAGGACGCTAGCCTTCTAAGGAAGTATAGTCGGCTCTGTCTTCTCTTGCACAGAGCATCAGTATTGGCAGTCCAGTCCAATTTGTCATCCAGCTGCACTCCCAGGTATTTATAGGTCTGCACCCTCTGCACACAGTCACCTCTGATAATCACAGGGTCTGGGAGGGGCCTGGGCCTCCTAAAATCCACCACCAGCTCCTTGGTTTTGCTGGTGTTCAGTTGTAGGTGGTTTGAGTCGCACCATTTAACAAAATCCTTCATTAGGTTCCTATACTCCTCCTCCTGCCCACTCCTGAGGCAGCCTACGATAGCAGTGTCATCAGCGAACTTTTGCATGTGGCAGGACTCGGGGTTGTATTGGAAGTCCGATGTATACAGGCTGAACAGGACCAGTGCTCCTGTGTTGCTGACCACAATGTCAGACCTGCAGTTCCCGAGACACACATATTGAGGTCTGTCTGTAAGATAGTCCATGATCCATGCCACCAGGTATGAATCTACTCCCATCTCTGTCAGTTTGTCCCTAAGGAGCAGATGTTGGATGGTGTTAAAGGCGCTCGAGAAGTCCAGAAATACAATTCTTACAGCACCACTGCCTCTGTCCAGATGGGAGAGGGATTGGTGTAGCATATAGATGGCATCCTCCGCTCCCATCTTCTCCTGGTATGCAAACTGCAAAGGGTCAAAGGCGTGGTGGACCTGTGGCCTCAGGTGGTGAAGTAGCAGCCACTCCATGGCCTTGATCATATGTGATGTCAGAGTGTCAGGCCGGAAGTCATTCAGCTCACTAGGACGTGATACCTTTGGGACTAGGGTGATGCAAGATGTTTTCGAAAGCCTCAGGACTCTCCCCTGTTCCAGGCTCAGGTTGAAGATGTGCTGTAGAGGACTCCCAAGCTCCAACGAACAGGCCTTCAGCAGTCATGGCGATACTCCATCTGGACCCACTGCTTTGCTGGCACAAAGTCTCATCAGCTCTCTGCTTACCTGGGCTGCTGCAATTGCCATAATCAGATCAAAGAGGTAAGATTTAAAGAAGATCCCTGGTGCAAACCTCCTCTAACTGGCATCTTGTCTATTACTCCAACACTGCTTCTAACCCAGGTCCTCACTCCCTCATACATGTCCTAGACACTCCCCACATACTTCTCTGGTTCTCCTTTCTCTCTCATGCACCTCCAGACCTCTTGATGTGGTACTCGATCATAAGCCTTTTCCAAATCAATAAACACCATATGCAGACCTTTCTGTTTTTCCTGATGATTCTCTATCAACTGTCTCAACGCTCTCTGTAACGTTAGCATGTAATTGAAATTGTTTTACTTTTTTTTTGTGGATTATTTCAAAAATTGTTGTTTTTAAAACTAAATATATTGTGAAGTATATGAAGTACATGAAGAGAGAATGTCATGTAAGACTGGAATCACTGTTCACGTCCAGGCTTTCTCTGATCACAAAAAACTTGCATCGATGCACTAATTGCAGCCAATGGTAGAATAATCGACAATAGTCATGATAACCCGAGGGTTTTGTTCTCTGTAGTTCATAAACTACTTCAGCCTGCATCTGGCCCAATTACCTCCTCCACTGAAGTCTATGAAAAATGTCTCCACTTTTTCCATAATAAAATCTATCATCCATTTATACTTATCCCTGTCTTCCCACTCCATCCAGCTCCTTTTTCAAAATTTACTAGTCACATGTGCACTTGTTAATGACCTGCTTTGTAAGATGAGGCCCACTACCTGTGTACGGGACCCCAATCCCACCACACTCTTAAATCCTGCCTTTAAGTCATAATCTTGACTGTTACGACAGTAATAAAAACATTTCTTGACACCAGCTTTGTGCCAACCACTTTAAAATTGCTTCTGTAACCCTCAGGGTTACAAAAGTAAGGTCTTGATGCTGTTCTTGGTCTATTTCAAACTTTCTCACAAATTACTTACCTTCTAATACAAACCTAATTCCAAATAAAATTGGGACGCTGGGTAAAATATAAATTAAAACAGACAGCAATGAATTGCAAATCTCATAAACCCATATTTTATTCACAATTGAACATAGAAAACATCAAATGTTGAAAGTTAGTTTACTATTTCATGAAAAATATTAGCTCATTTTCAATTTAATAGCAGCAGCACATCTCAAAAAAGTTGAGCCATATTTACCAGTGTGTAGCCACTGTGTACCACTGTGTGATTTTATTTTGATTTTTGTAACATTCAACATGTTTATGTTCTATTGTGAATAAAATTTGGATTTATGAGATTTGCAAATCATTGCAATCTGTTTTTATTTACATTTTACACAGCATCCCAAGTTTTTTGGACTTGAGGATGTAAATTGATAGACCCCTTTCAGTCTGGTTTGAGAGCACAGCACGGCTAAGAAACTGCTCTGCTTCAGGTAAATAATGATTTGCTTATAACAGCTGACTCTGGGCAACCCAGTATATTAATTCTATTAGACCTGCAAGTCCAAAGAGGTTACACTGAAGCTTTATAATGCACTGGTAAGGCCTCTTCTGGAGGTCTTTGTGGTCTCCAGGCTACACAAAAGACATAGCAGCGCTAGGAAAAGTCCAGAGAAGAGCGACTAGACTCATTCCAGGACCACAGCAGATGAATTATGAAGGATGATTAAAAGAGTTGAGCCTTTTCAGTTTAAGGAAAAATGATTATGAGGAGACATGATTGAAGTGTTTAAAATTATGAAGGGAATTAGTAGAGTGGATCGGGACTGTTAGTTTTAAATGAGTTCATGCTGAACACGGGGGCACATTTGGAAACTAGGGTAAATAGAGCAGAAAACATTGAGAGGTTTTCTTTTACATAGAGAATTGCAGACACGTGGAATAAGTGTGCAAGTAGTATGGCAGACGATACGACTTTTAAGGATTTTCAAAACTTGACTTAATGTTATTTTAGAAGAACTAAGTGGATAAAAATGACAAGCTTTGTTGGCCTGAATGGCCTTTTCTCATCGAGATTGTTCAAATGTTCTCAGTGCAGCAACTCTGGCACTGCAACCCAGTGCCTTCCGTTCCTATCAGACTGATAAGAAAGAGTTTGTTAGTCCTGGCCACAGAAGATCCAGCTCAGCGCCAGTCACACAAGGGGCTCCTCAGGGCTCTGTCCTTGGCCCTCTGCTCTTCTGTATCTATATGCTTCCCCTTGGCCATATCATTCATAGCTATGGACTGAGTTAGCATGTTTATGCAATTGATATTCAGCTCTATTTAAATGTTAAAAGTGAAACTCCATCAGGGCTTTCTCAGCTCACAACTTGCCTCAGTGAAATTAAAACCTGGATGGAGCAGAACTCTTTAAAATTAAATCACAACAAAACTGAACTCCTGCAAATTGGCACTAAAGTGCAACTGAAAAAAATGAGCTTTTTCTCATTCACTCTTGGCAGTGATCTCATCAGACCTTTTTCTAATGCAAGGAATCTTGGTGTCATTTTTTGATTCCTCCTGTTCTTATTCCACCCACATAAACCACATTAAGGAACTTTCTTACTTCCACCTCTGTAACATATCCCGTGTTCGCTCATTCCTCTCCAACTCTAATGCTGGGAAACTTGTCCATGCTTTTATCACATCATGCACTGATTATTGTATCACCCTAATGGCCAGTGCCCATTCTAACCTTCTATCACAGCTCCAGCTGATTCAAAACTCTGCTGCAAGAGTCCTAACACGGACCATCAACAGCAAGCACATCACACCCATCCTGCTTTGCCTTCACTGGCTCCCTGTGTCTTATAGAACTGAATATAAAACCTGCTATTAACCTACAAAGCTTTAAATGGTCTCGCACCGGACTACATCAGCAACCTTCTCCATTGCTATGCTCCTGTTTCACTCACTAAGGTCCTCTGATTCTGGGAATCTTGTTGTGCCCCACACTAACCTGCACTCTATAGGTGACAGGGCCTTCAGCTATATAGTGCCCTGCCTTTAGAATGACTTCCCTAAATTAATTAGATCAGCTGACTCAACTCATTATTTTAAAAAACAACTTAAAACTCATCTGTTCAAGAAGTCATCTAACTTAACCTGACATTGTGCCACCTCTTTCAGCCTCCCTCTTTGCCCAGATGCTCAGTATAATGTGTGTGTGCTACAGCTCAAATGATGTTTTTTGTTCAGGTTTTTCTTCTTGTATTGAACTTAGTATTTTACTCAGGTTTATTGTCTTTTATTTATCAAATGCTTTGTATACCCTATATGTGTCTGTTTTAGTGTTCTATGCAGAAAATATTTGCATCCAATGTTTACATATATTCTGCTCTTATTTCTGAGTCTGTGGAGAGTGGTAAAGGCGCTATATAAATAAAATATCTTACTGTTATTATCATGATTATTGTTACTGTCTGACCTTTGCCTGGTGGAGAGAGGGCTGGGAGGAGTGGTTTATAATTGTGAGGTGTGGCCACGCCTCCTAGGGCTTGAGTGACAGGGGCTTAAGAGGGGGTAGATAGGCGGGTTGAAGTGGATGGGTACGCAGCATAGTAGCTGAGATAGGAAAGCTGCAGGACATTGATAAGTGGCTGAGGTTTGGGTGGTGTACTGCAGTGGAACAGAACAGAGCAATACACTCGATGAGGCCCCAAAAGCTGGGAGCCCCTACTCCCTTTTGTTATTTACACGAGTTGCTACAACAGAGTTTTATGATACCTGTTACACCATTTAAATACATCGGTAAAAACAGAAAAAGAGGAAGTAATATTAAGTAAGTTAAGGCCAGAACACTGCGCCTTTAATCAAGGATCGCATCAAATAGCTCGTCACCGAGATGGCCAGTGTGCAAAATGTTAGGGTTGCCAGACGTCCCGACATGTCCCATATTTGATCATTTTGTCACCTGTCCCGTATTTAGTTCATTTTCAAATTTCGTAATAAAAATATATTTTACTGCCATCTTACGGCTCTTATTTGTAACTTTTTAAGTAATTATACTTTTTCTCAGATTTTCTTGATGAAAATAACCCAAATGTAACGAGGAAGCTCGTGTTTGCTGCCTGCTCAGTTGCTATGGTTGGCTGAAGACAGCGACACTCTTACCGTTTTGCTCTCCAGCCGCGCAGTCCTGTATCAGAATTGCAACATACATCCATCCATCCATTATCCAACCCGCTATATCCTAACTACGGGGTTCTGCTGGAGCCAATCCCAGCAGGAAACAAACCCCGGGCAGGGTGCCAGCCCACACACCAAGCACAATTTAGAATCTCCAGTGCACCAGGGAGCGAACCCGGCTCTCCTAACTGCGATGCAACAGCGCTATCCACTGTTCCACCGTGCAACATACAGTGGCAACATATAACGGCAACAAAGTGTTTTGTTACTACTTGCCACGGCCCACTTTTTTCTGCCTGTATTAAATAATAATAATATTTCTCTGTTGTCTGTGTTAAATAACTATTTTCAAATGATTTTACTTTTACAGATTTTTTTTAGCTTGTATTAAATAATTCTCACATTATTTTATTTTTGTTTTCCTCATAAGCCATTAAAATCTTTGCTTTATGTTTTTAACATATGTTTCTACTTTTATATAATATATTGGTCTTGGTGTGTAGGGGGCATGTATACATTTATATATATAGTAATATAGAGAGAGATTTTAAGAGTCTCCCGTATTTCTAATTTTCTAATCTGGCAACCCTACAAAACGTGGCTCGGTCGAACAACTGTATTTCATAATACAACCAAATACGATAATTAATTGAACAACTCTGCAAATTTGAAGTGGCTGCAGTAACGTTAAATGATCTTCTGGAGGAAAAACTCAATTATACAAACATTTATAACCAAATGATGAAATGTTTTTACGCTTCCGTATGGTAGTTTTAAAAACACAGAATTGTAAAAAAATATTTTGCCACTAAAATATGAAAGAGGAATTCCCCCTCCATACAGCAGATGGCACTAATATATCTAAACTGCCATTAACTAACAGAAAAAAGGAAGAACATGACATTTGTGTTTACGGATGCAATTGGCTGAACTGTTTGGTAAAAACTTCACTAGACATTCGAGTCAAACCGCTGGATTTCTTCATGGACTTCACAATACACACATTTGCCAATCCGCTATCATTTTGGTAGCACTGAAAAAATAAAATTGGACCAGGCAACGGTTGGTGACTATGAGCGAATCGGACAGCAGTCAGCACTTGAACCTGCAGTCGAGCTGCTCCGATGCCAGTCGCGGCTTTTGTGTTGAGGATGGTGCGGTTAACGAGTCCAGAGCGAGCGTAACCGACACATCGGAGCCCATCGTCTTATACGATGACACGGGGGAAGAGAGCGACGTGCTGGACGCCTCCGACCCCCGAGACAGCACGGCCAGCCCGGAGGATCTGATCGACGACGAGGCATACGGGGAGAGCGAGAGCGAAACCAAGACGTGCACGTACGAGGGTTGTACCGAGACCACCACGCAAGTGGCCAAGCAGAGAAAGCCCTGGATGTGCAAGAAGCACCGCAACAAGATGTACAAGGACAAGTACAAGAAGAAGAAGAGCGACCAGGCCATGACCAGCTCTGCCAAGCTAGACGTAAGCTGTCGCCACTTTCATATTCGTTTAAATGCCGTGTGGGTGCTTCCTGTGTGGTGCCAGTCGTGGATTGATTGGGTGCCTCCCTACGGCGGTGTATACGAGAAGCCGCTGGCCTGACTCGCGATTTTATTTGGCAGTTCTGCCAGTCCGTGCGATGGCATTCCTGAGGATCCGGTGGTCTTCAGAATGCACTCCCGGGGCTAGCTGTGGCTGCAGGCTTTTGTTTCAAGGATTTTATATCAGATCAAGTTGTATTTATCGCTTACAATACAGGTAGTGCAAATTGTAGTGAAATTCGTACTTACAGTATACAGACAAATATAAATATGTAATGAAATAAATTTCCATGTTTAAATGAGAAACAAAAGAGTTTGGGAAGTGAGATATTATGGGTTACTTTTATTACATGTGTGCCCTCCATGATGTTTGGGACAAAGACACGTTTTTCCTTAGTTTACTCCTCTGCTCGCCAGTTTAAAATTACAGATCGAACAATTGAGAGGTGGCCGACTTTCATTTAAGGGGATTTCCATTCATTTCAGTCAAAGGATGCAGAACCTACAACACTTTTTTACATGCCCCCCCATAGTGTTTGGGACACTGCAATGGCAGGTCTGCTAAAGCCATCATGTGTAGGACTTTGTCACAGATTTCTCACATGGCAATGAATGCTTGAAGTCAGCGATTCACAGATATCACCAGGTGCTGAGAATCTTCACTGTTGATGCACTGCCAAGCCGCTAATGCGGCCACCTTCAATTAATGCTTGTTTTGAGGGCTTTCCCCCTTAAGTTTTCTCTTCATAGATAGATAGATTCCTTTATTGTCATTGCACAAGGTAAAACAAAAATAGTTTGCCAGTCTTAATGTTACTGACACTTGGCTGAGATTGGCTCCAGTAGATCCCCGTGACCCTGTGTTAGGATATAGCAAGTTGGATAATGACTGACTGACATTAAAACAACAATTATCAACATAATCCACTGTCTATATATAAAATCCTGCGCCTAAAAGTGCAATGATTTTATGTGATGTTTTTTGTCACACTTTAAATCCGGCTTATTTTAAAACCTCCATCCATCCATCCATCCTCTTCCACTTATCCGAGGTCGGTTTGCTGGGGCAGCAGCTTGAGCAGAGAGGCCCAGACTTCCCTCTTCCCGGCCACTTCTTCCAGCTTTTACGGGAAAATCCCAAGGCGTTCCCAGGCCAGCCAGGAGACATAGTCCATCCAGCGTGTCCTGGGTCTTCCCCGGGGCCTCCTCCCGGTTGGATGTGCCCGGAACACCTCACCAGGGAGACGTCAAGGAGGCATCCTGATCAGATGCCCGAGCCACCTCATCCGACTTTTCTCAATGCGGAGGAGCAGCGGCTCTTCTCTGAGCCCCTCCCGGATGACTGAGCTTCTCACCTTATCTTTAAGGGAAAGCCCTGACACCCTGCGGAGGAAACTAATTTCAGCCGCTTGTATTCGAGATGTCGTTCTTTCGGTCACTACCCATAGCTCATGACCATAGGTGAGGGTAGGAACATAGATCGACTGGTAAAATGAGAGCTTTGCCTTACGGCTCAGCTCCTTTTTCACCACGACAGACAGATGCAGCATCACTGCGGACGCTGCACCGATCCACCTGTCGATCTAAAGCTCCATTCTTCCCTCAAGACCCCAAGATACTTGAACTCCTCCACTTGGGGAAGGATCTCGGTCCCAACCCTGTGTGAAAAGTGAAAAGAATAGCATACAAACCCACGAACAATCTGCGCATATCCCTGCCTATATAACGACATCCCGCACTCATGTGCCACCTCACTCGCTTCCTTACTTTCCTCAGCTGTTTGGCGTGCTCACTGCTCCCTTCTTCTTTACACCACTGCTTCAAACCTGTTATTGTTCGCCTTCCTTCACGTCATCCTGCTGTTAACTCCTGCCTTTTTGTTATAATCATAAAATTTGCTCTCAATACTAAAATAAGCCTACGACAATTACATTGGACAGTCATGTTATGTTATTTTTAAAATGTTTTCTTTCTTTAACACACTACTTCTCTGCTGCAAAGTGCAGGTATTTTGCTTTTATATTTATATAAAAGCCAAATACCACTGACTCACCCATCACAAAATCTCCGGAATCATGAGGACTTGAAATTTGGAATGTAGGTTACCCTTGACCCATAGGTGCTCACTAAGAAACGGTTTTAAAAATTTTGTGGTCCAAACGCAAAATTTCTTATAGTTTTTTAGAGCCATTTGTATGTCTGTTCGCTTTTCATGAGAGAACTACTTAACAGATTTAGATCTGTTTTTTTTACCATAATTTGCTTGAACATTCCGTTGATTTAGCAACTTTCTCATCGCGCAAAGAATCATAGTTCAATTGTAGGAGTGATTTATTAGCGCAAATCCGAGACAGAGGCTGCGAGGAGGGAGGCGGGGCCCTCCTCACTCACACGGCTGCCTCGGGGCGTAACCTTAACTCGACTTAGTTAGCGAACAAGGGAACTACTTAACGGATTTAGATCCTTTTTTTTCTTTTCTTTTCTATAATTTGCTTGAACATTCCAGTTAATTTTGCAACTTCTCTCATTGCGCAAAGAATCATAGTTCGCTTGCAGGAGCATTATATTCACGCTAATCTGAGATAGAGGCTGAGGAGAGAGGGAAGAGTGACGTCAGGAGCAGAGATCAGGCCCGGGCCCTCCTTGCTGTCCTGTTTCAGTAATACGAGGGTGAAGCTGTGGGGGATGGCTAGTACAGTATGTATGTATATATATATTTATATTTATTTATATATATATTTATATATATATATATTTATTATATATATATAGATTTATATATATATATATATATATATATTCATTTATTTATATATTTATGTTTATACATATATTTATATTTATTGATATACAGTCAACCCTCGTTTATCGCAGTTAATCCGTTCCAGACTCTGCGCGATAAATGAATTTCCGCGAAGTAGGATTCTTTATTTATAAATCGAATATTTTCGCAGTTAGAGCATAGAAAACCTGTTTACGACCTTCTAAATACTTCTATATATACTGTATATATATATATATATATATATATATTTTTTTTTATATAATTTTACCAAACTTATTCCTTCCAAAACACAGAACCTGGGAAGTAACAGTTCACTTAATTAACCCAGGACTCCAATTAAGAACAGAAGCTGGTTGAAATAAAAATCTGCAGCCACAGTGGGTCCCCAGGACCGAGTTTGGGAAGCTCTATAGTAAAGCATCAGACTGTGATATAAACCATTTATCGTAATTAGCTGAGTTAAGTCCACAGATGCTTATTTAGTTCCTCAATCCTGCCTAATGAAGTTCAGGAGTGCAGACAGCTAGTGCTTACCTTGCCAGCTTCGAGTGTGAGGCAGGCACCAGTCTTGAATTTTAAGAAGTTTAATGGGCAATGCTACGAATTTAAAAGCCTGCTGAGCCCCGTACTGGTCAGTTTCTGTGCAGCCAATGATTGGTGTTGAGGTTTGATGTCATGAGGGTACTTTTTTGTGTCAGGCTGGTTCACATTTTCCATCCCTGGAGATTTGATTTAGCTTCCTGCAGATCCAATGGATGAAGTAAGGTCAAAAAATGGGGATCTTTTTTATTTTTTATTTATGTATTTATTTATTTTCCATTTCTGGACAGTGGACAAAAACCAACGATGTGGCCAGTTTTTAGTAAAGCTTAAAGCACCATCAGAGAGGCGGTGAGCATTTAGCAAACACTCACACCACTTAATTCATGTAAGAAAGACTTGTACTTGCTAATCACACATAACCTGCTCCTTATCATTTATTTGTAGAGTAGGATCGTCATGATACTAACATGTCAATCTTCACTGTTGAAATTTGATACGATTTTTGATACCTAATACAGTAGATAATTTTATTCAATAAAATGTCTTTAAATTGCAGTTCTGTATGTATTACATCCTTACATTGTAAATTAATGGACACTTTAGTCATTAAATGCAAATAACTTCAAGTAGTGCAATCTTTTGTAAAAGTTAAGTTTTGTAAAAAGGTTAAACTTGGTCAACAGTTTTTTTTTACATGTATCAGATCGCTGTCATTGCTGTCCTGAGCAGCGCTTTTCGTGATGCACCTCTAAGGAAAATGCATCGTGCTGCTCCATTCACACAGACCCCATCTGTGAAGTGACCCCCACAGCCAGCCATAACTACTCGACTTTCACTTTAGTCGCCATTTGACAATTGAGGTTCTGCTGTGATACACCTAGTATATGAGCACACTGAGAGAACTGAAAAGTTATAGTGCCTTACATTATATATTAAATGGGAGAATATATTTTAAATTACACATAATAAAAGAAAATTTTACACCACAGCAGCACACTTTACTAAAAGGGTTTAAAAATCAAGGTGGCGACAGAGCCCTAGCGCTAAAGGGTTGTGGCCCCTGAATGAGCAGCACAGAATAAAACTGGCCTGCAGGTATAAATAATTACAGACGTTAAACAATTAACAGACTACAAACAACATTTTAATCTGTAGAGGAAAATAAATAAATAAGCATCACATCTCTATTTCAAACACATTTAACGGCCTTAACTTAGGGCCCTATGGAATCTCTTATATTTTTTCACAAATTCTCTTTTGATTTTCGGTTTTCACTGTTTTATATTTCCTTAATTCGGATTTTTTTTTTTTACTGTAAGTAGCAACAGCTACAACAAAACAAACTGTAATGAAAAGTCACTTTAAATCCCTTTAAATGAAACAGCACACTAGCACAACTGCACCTTATCTTGCAGTTCCATCCATCAGGTAGGAGCCCAGATCCTCCATGATGCTGTATGCCGAGGCTGCAGTAGGACATTGTCAGAGCTGTTACTAGTTTGATGCATCCTTCTGAGATGAAGGTTAGCTTCACGTTTAGGGTCTAGGATGTTTGTTACAGCCTGAGCTGATGTGTTCTTGGCCAGAAAGAACTTTTTGTAGAGATGAACGTGTTCAGGGACGTACCGTACTGATTCAAACCAGGTAGAAATTCCACCTGGTGTTTCCTGCCTAGGGGGTTCCTGCCTGGCTTCTTGAAGATGGCCTACTTTACCCACATCACTAGTGATTCGGCCTCACTGAAGTATTTCCAGTGCTGCCAGGTCTCTCTCACCAAACTGATGACATGATACAAGCAGGTTGAATGTCCACTGTTAGGCAGAACCCCTTTTAAAACTTCCTGGTCTGCTTACAGACAGTATGATGCGTTGTGGGTAACCACTGCTAAAATGTCATGAAGATTCAGCTGGTTTTAGTGAAGGGACTGAAGTGCTGCCTGTGAAAAGGTGGAAAAGTTGCAGCTCTCCATAAAGATAACATCTGCCAAAAAGTACTGGACTTCAGTACCTGTAATTGTAATTATGTAAATTATTTCTAATGATTCTTAAACTTTAGATTGAAAATGTGCATCATTATTGCATATCTTACAAAGTAAAAGAAAATAAATAAATAAGTAAAATAAATTCTTACAAAGCAAAAGAAAACTAATCTGCAAGATGCTAAATCCGGGAATTAAACAGAACAAAAGGGAGAGAGACCCGCTTTTAGGGGCTTGTTGCATCAGAGGAAAAGCCTGCTATTCTGCCCAGGTTTGTAGGATCCAAGTTTATAAACGGAAGAGTCAAATGTGGACCTCGTCACCGCGATGCAAAACATTTATTAAATCCAGAAACATCGTAGTTAATTTTTAAAAGGGAACCCGTTAACAACCAGTGCCATTCACTGATAACATTTTTCTATGGGAAATACTGTTAATACCAGTTTAATCTAATCTACTCTTTATATATAAAATTCTAGGCCTAAAAGTGCAACGATATTGTGCAGCGATTTTGTAACGTTTTTGTCACGCTTTAATTTGGGCTTATTTTAAAACCTACATATATATGTTTGGTATCATTCTTTTCAGAATTTATCGAACTTTCATGTGATGTTCTTAGATTTTCAGATTCATGTTCCATTTTTAAATTACAAACCAAAAATATCAAGAACTCACAGGACAGACTTTGTGGCAAGAGATTTAAATGCCCAGGGCTGGAAATAAAAGACAAAGAGAAGGACAGCTGCTGTACAGGCTTTTAAATGTTTGAAGCACCGTGTGAGATGCAATCCAGCAGCTGATCGAGCAAAGAGGAGATTAAAAAAAAAAAACTATTTGTTTCCCATTGTATCACCGTTTAAGAGGGGTTTCAGAGGAGCGACCGTGTCTCCTTGGGGTGCGTTCAGCCCCCCTCTTCACAACGTGAGTGGCAGAGATGCGAAGTAGGCCAGGGTGGTTGGTGAGTGAAGCGAGCGGGTTTGAACCCCCTAGTTTTATGTACAATTAGAACTGCCTACATAAAAAATTAACATACAGCCAAATGTTTACTCACCTATCACTATGATGAGAACACTGTGGTCTCGGCTATCTGTGGTTTCATCAACTACAACATAAATTTTACTGCCACAAATCTTTTAAAGAATGGCGTCCATATGTTGTTCAAAGACACGGGGCAAATGAGTCTGACAAAGACTGCTCTCATTTTCTGGCTCTGCGCCTCCTTGTTTACAATGCTTAATAAAGAAAGGACGCATCATTGTCATTTTTTTTGAGCGGTATGTCTGACTCGCATGGCCACAAAGTCCTCCACAAACTGGCGTCTTGCATCTGACAATTTTGTTGTTTCCTCTATTGTTACCTGAAAGGGAACACTTTTTGATCTTAATTTCTCTGTGTTCTTGAGATGGGTTTTAGATTTGACAAACTGCAAATTATCCTCCAAAAATGTGAAGCAGCAACAATATCTCATCGGTATTGAAATCACAAGAGTGAACTGGTATGCTAGAGTGCCTAAGGTGACGGGTTCACCACAGACAGCAACCCAAATGTAGTCCTTCAAACTCACCAGATTTTTGCACGAGTTGGGCAGTTTTATTTGAGTACTTTAAACTGGGGCTCACTGTGAAACGCGCCGTAAAAAGTAAGGTGTGTTTATTACATAAGCAATGTCAGTGAATTTCATAGCCTCCTTAGAGTTATGTTTACACCAGGAAAAACGAGCCAAAAACTTAAACTTATTTTAAACAGGAAAAATGTTACTTGTGACAGGACATTGTAAGTACCAAAAAGTCAGCATAAATATACTGTCTTTTTAATTTTCTTTCTTTTTTGTCAATCTAGTGTGAGTTCAAACTATACTGTGTGTGTATATATTTGTCTGTCTGTCTGTCTGTCCATCCGTCTGTCCATAATATGGTGCTCTATCTATCTATCTATCTATCTATCTATCTATCTATCTATCTATCTCTATCTATCTATCTATCTATCTATCGTTACATTTTATGCCCACTGCTGTACTGGTGCAGATTTAGTCCATCCTTCCTGTGGCATGTATTGAAATGGTCACCAAGACACAGCCCATTGTCACAATCGAGACAGTAGAAGTGTATTTCTTTGTGCTCAGTTATTCTAACATTTTTCTTTCTTTTGCTTGTGTATGACAGGGTAGAATGTCAGGGCTTGATCTGCACAATGGATGTGCCTATTGTGTTGTTGTAGGCTACCACAGTGCAAGGCTTAGTGACTTCCACATTTCCCATGATACAAATGACTCATCATTATCAACTGCCAGGCAGTGTCCAATGGCCATTAAGAAGGCTAACTGAATGTTAAGGCATATTGCACCCTGATGTGTAGAGCACAAGTCCAGTGATGTTATGCTGAACCGTTATAATTCATTGGTGAGGCCATATCTGGAGTACTGTGTGTGGTTTTGGTCTCCAGGCTGTAAAAAGGACATAGCGGCACTAGAAATGGTCCAGAGAAGAGAGACTAGGCTGAGTCCAGGACCACAGGGGATGAATTATGAGGAAGAAATAAAAGGGCTAAGCCTTTACAGTTTAAGCAAAAAAACATTAATAGGTGACATCACTGAAGTGTTTAAAATTATTAAGGGAGTTAGTACAGTGGGTTGAGACTGGGACTTTCAAAAATTAATTCATCAAGAACACGGGGAGACACAGCTGGAAACTTGTTAAGGGTAAATTTTCTTTACACAGAGAATCATAGACTCATGGAATAAATTACCAAGTAGTGTGGAAGACAGTAGGACTTTAGGGACTTTCAAAACTTGACTTGATGAATTAAGTCGATAGATTAGGTAAAGAGGACTGGCAAGCTTTGTTGGGGTGAATGGCCTGTTCTCGTCTAGATTGTTCTAATGTTTTAAATGCTTTTTCCGGATGGGCATGCTCCAGATACTGCATTCAGTATTTTTAGTATTCCTTCATATTATTTACAAGAGTTTGTTTTTAAACAGGAAAGTACTGAAGAGCGTCCTGTCTCAGTGAATAAGCAGCGTCTCGGAACCATTGCAGAGCGCCCAAATAGGCCTTCACTCCTGGAACAAGTTTTAAACCAAAAGAGACTGGTGAGTACAAAAGACCCTAAAGGGTGTGCCTCAAGTAGCCATTCCTTCACTAAGCTTTTTAACACATTAGATGGCTCATCATATTGTTTTTATTAATTACTAGCTGAAATACCCAGTGTTTTTTTTTGTTTGTTTTTTTTTTTGTTTGTGAACAATACAATAAAAAAACACAACTTTAAAAATAAAAATTAATTAACACACAATGAAGACTCACTAATGTGCTTGTCTTGTATGTATGTTATCATCCACTTGACGCTCTTAACCAGCCAACTCTATTTAATTTCAAAAGCAACAGGCGGGTGAGGTGCTGCTCAAACATAAAGAATGCTGGCAGTCCCCTCCAGTTCGCACTCTGGTGGTCTTTCCGAGTGTCTACTGGATAATAACATGCGTACAAGACTGCAAGATCACCCCCCACCCTACCCAGAAGGGTGTGGGTTAGGGTTGACTTTACCCCACAGTAATTTATGTTGACGAGTGAGAAACATGTGTACCAAGTTCCATGAAAATCGCTGTAGCCGTTCGGACGTGATGCTGGAACATACATACATACATACACACATTGACTTATTTTTTATATATATATATATATATATATATATATACATACAGTGGTACCTCGGTATACGTCTGCTTTGGAATAAGTCCAACTTGGTATACATCCTGTTTAGAGGCGAAATATTTTGCTTGATATACGACCTTTGTTTGGAATCGACTCGTGTGCTAGAACAACATGTGTGGTATACCGGGTGCGCGCTTCAAAAAGGGCCAGGTTTTAACCTGTACAGTAATCCCTCGCTATATCGCGCTTCGACTTTCACAGCTTCACCCTATCGTGGATTTTATATGAAAGCATAACTAAATATATAACGCAGATTTTTCGCTGCTTCGCGGGTTCTGCGGACAATGTGTCTTTTTACTTCCTGTACATGCTTCCTCAGTTGGTTTGCCCAGTTGATTTCATACAACGGACGCTATTGGTGGATGACTGAGAAGCTAACCAATCAGAGCACGCAGTTAAGTTCCTGCATGCTGAATGCAGTGTTAACCAGGAAGTCTCGTCTCGCTCATTCAGCATCAACGTGTTTCGCTGTGTAAAGAGTTAACTTTTGTGCTCTTTTGTGTTTATCTTTGTGCGTAGTCAAGCCCTTCATTATGGCTCCAAAACGATCTGCTACTGCTTCAGGGGCCGTGCCCAAGTGAAAACGGAAGATGTTAACGATTGCCGAAAAGGTAAACGTTTTGGATTTGTTGAAGGCTACGATTCCTTTTATTTAAAAAGTAGGAAAGGAATATAAGATCTACGGCCACAGTGTCCTTTTAACCAGGGTGCAAAACGAGTTGTAAGTGGATGTAATAAGGCAGTAGTCTGGATGGAATCTACTTTAGGGATTAGGATTGAAGACTGCCAGAAGAAGAACAACGGCAGTGCTTCACAATCGCCTGAAGAGGCTCCTTTGGAAGAGCTGTAACGCTCTCCTTTGTTGTGTAGTAAAATTAAACTCATTGTTATCGGACAAGTTATTTTCATTTATTTCATCTAATTGCTTTTGTATTTATGTATTAAGCAGTGTTTAAATTATTTTATACAACCCCATCAATGTATAATATGCCAATAACAATAGGATTTTTTTTTCATGGGAACTTAATTAATCATTTTCCCATTATTTCTTATGGGAAAAATTTGTTTGGTATAAGTCCAAGGATCTGGAACGGATTAAGGACGTATACCAAGGTACCACTGTATATATAAGAAGAGTTTGAATTGCCAGTATTTATTACCCCTCCATTCACCTGAAAGCATACATCTTGTCCCATCTGATTTGTAAATTGACCAAGGGTCTGTTTCTAACATTCATTTATTCTCACTTTATCGATCAGTACTTGATGGTCACATAACATTTAACCTTTGCCTCCTGCAATATTTGTGCAAATGGCCAGGAACAGGAGCACTGCAGGCTATGGAGATAACATACAAGTCCATGACAGGGCTCAGCAACGTCCCAGGACACACAGAGAAGTCTGTACTGATGGAGCGTCATATATTACAGTGGGTACGGAAAGTATTCAGACCCCCTTCAATTTTTCACTCTTTGCTATATTGCAGCCATTTGCTAAAATCATTTAAATTAATTCTTTTCCTCATTATATACACACAGCATCCCATATTGACAGACAAAAAAAAGAATTTTTGAAATTGTTGCAGATTTATTAAAAAGGAAAAACTGGATGGTAAATGTTGGTGGACAGCCATTTTTAGGTCTTTCCAGAGATGCTCAATTGGGTTTAAGTCAGGGCTCTGGCTGGGCCATTCAAGAACAGTCACAGAGTTGTTGTGAAGCCACTCCTTCATTATTTTAGCTGTGTGCTTAGGGTCATTGTCTTGTTTGAAGGTAAACCTTCGGCCCAGTCTGAGGTCCTTAGCACTCTGGAGAAGGTTTTTGTCCAGGATATCCAGGTACTTGGCCGCATTCATCTTTCCCTTGATTGCAACCAGTCGTCCTGTCCCTGCAGCTGAAAAAAAACCCCACAGCATGATGCTGCCACCGCCATGCTTCACTGTGGGGACTATATTGGACAAGTGATGAGCAGTGCCTGGTTGTCTCCACACACTGAGGAGAGGCAAGACACATGACAGCCCGCATGGAGTTTGCTAAAAGACACCTGAAGGACTCTGAGATGGTGAGAAATGAAATTCTCTGGTCTGATGAGACCAAGATAGAACTTTTTGGCCTTAATTCTAAGCGGTTTGGCTGTATTAGCTCAAAAGGGTGCTTCTACTAAATACTGAGCAAAGGGTCTGAATACTTAGGACCAGGTGATATTTCAGTTTTTCTTTTTTAATAAATCTGCAACAATTTCAAAAATTCTTTTTTTTGTCTGTCAATATGGGGTGCTGTGTGTACATTAATGAGGAAAAAAAATAATTTCAATGATTTTAGCAAATGGCTGCAATATAACAAAGAGTGAAAAATTGAAGGGGGTCTGAATACTTTCCGTACCCACTGTATGTCAGGATGGAAGGGAAATCGTTACCTAGGAGTGGTGGTGTACTTTTGGGAAAAGAACTAATTACTCTCTGGGCCTGGGAGTCCACTTAGTAAACCGGTGGCAGCATATGGCCCTGGACTTCTAAAGGGGAGTAGGCACTCAAGAGTGCAGGGAAACTTGGGATGAGCAGAAGGAACTCAGGACTTTCTGTAAGGTTATTCTAACCTCTGAGGTGGGCTTAAATACCAGACCTGAATTAACTGCAGGAGGAGATTTAAAAGTGCCTAAGAAGTAACTAGGTGTGTGTGGAGTCCGGAGAGAAGGACAGACAAATGCTCAACTGGTAGAAACATTGACAAGAAAATTACAGTGGAACCTTGGATTGTGAGCATAATTTGTTCCGAAAACGTGCTTGTAATCCAAAGCACTTGTATATCAAAGCAAATTTCCCCATAAGAAATAAAGGAAACTCAGATGATTCATTCCACAACCCAAAACTATTCATATAAAAATGATTAATACAAAATAAAAAGTAAAAATACATAAAACCAATTAACCTGCACTTTATCTTTGAAAAGAATCATGGCTGGTGTGAGGAAGATGAGAGAGAGAAAAGTTATTATGTAGGATGACATCATCCTATCTGTTGGCTCACTGGAATCTTATTCATTTTTTGCAACTTTAACAAGGAACCTCTCCAATGACAGTTGCTTTTGCCTGAAGAGTCACTACACTTGGACATAGAATAAAAAAAACGCTTTACGCACTATAAGGTTTCTAAACTCTTTTGGGATTCCACCCAACGGGATGACACGCGCAAGAGTGTCCCAAAGCAACCGCAGGCTCCCAAGCGCAGTAGCAGTTCACCACAAAAGCAAATCCGAAAAGATTGCGGACATGCTGTAAGTGCCTGCCGTTGATGGGTGATACAAGGAACATTAGAAATATAAGGGCACAGGATTACTTGGCCATCAACCTGGCCCCGACCCTGCCTGACTGCTGTTTCTGTGTATAGCAGAGTGGCAGATCCTGCTACAATAAATAACTGTGCTGTTTCTGTTTCAAGCTGAATAAAGCTGGTTTTGCTAAAGTACTGAGACTCAGCTTCATGCTTTGGGGTGCAAGACAGTGACTCGCACGTTATAGCACACACGTGGTCACAATGCTATAGTAATGGGAAACAATTGCCCACAATCCCGCAGCTAAAGAGAGAGAAGAACCATCAGCTCAGTTGTGATCATGTGACGCTCAGCAGACAAAGTGCATACATACTACTCGTATTGCAAGACCTTGCTTGTTTATCAAGTTAAAATTTATTAAACATTTTAGCTCGCCTTGCAAAACACTCACAGTCCAAATTACTCGCAATCCAAGGTTTTACTGTACAAGGAATACCAAAACATTATAAGTGTTGTTATATACGAGGTGTGGCAGAAAAGTAATGAGACTGGCAACACTGCAAGCGATCTGGCAACGCTGCGCTGTTGTCCTTGATAGAGCACGTGTATCAGTACCCTCCCATAGCTCAGTGCGAGTTTCAACTCCTTCCATTAACTACGTGATTTTTGTGACTGCTATTAGCGAAGTTGTGTTTTTGGTTGTGCGTCACGCAAAATGGAACAGCAGAATTTGGAGCAATGTTGTGCCATTAAACGGCAAGTGTGACATTTGAAAAGTTAAAACAGGCCTATGGGGAACATTCTTTATCCCGAGCTCAAGTTTTTCGCTGGCACAAATCTTTTTTGGAAGGCAGAAAACATGTTGAAGATGAACACCGTTTAGGAGGACTTCAACTTCGAAAACCAATGAAGACATCGAACGTGTGAACACTCTTGTGAGATCAGACCGTCGTTTAACATTAAGAATGTTGAGTGAACAATTAAATTTGAACAGATTTCCCATTCATCAAATTTTGACTGAACATTTGCACATGCGAAAGGTCTGTGCCAAAATGGTGCCGAAAAACTGTCCTCTCCATAACAGAATTTTTGACCTCAAAAGGCATTCCTGTGGTTCCCCAGCCCCCTTATTCACCTGACCTCAGTCCGTGTGACTTTTTCCTTTTTCCTGAACTGAAAAATGTCCTCAAAGGACGTCATTTCGGGACTTTAGAAAACATCCAAAAGAGTGTAACGAACATGCTGAAGACCATACCGGTTGAAGACTTCCAGCGCTGCTACCAACAGTGGGAACAACGTCTCCATCGGTGTGTAGCTGCCCAAAGAAACTACTTTGAAGGGGATAACATTGATGTTTGAAAAAAACAAAAACTTTGGTAAATAAAAAATCAGTCTCATTACTTTTCTGCCACACCTCGTAATGTTACTGTTCAAAATAATAATGAGTATTATTTTGTTATCTGTGTCTTGTGAAGGGCTGTTTATTTGTACATACAATTCAGAAAGAATTCAGAACCATTCATTTTCTGCACAGCCCATGAATCCACTCTTAATAACTCATAATGACAAAATGAATAACATGTTTTCAGAAAGGTTTACAAATGTATTAAAATTCAAAAAGGTAAAATCTTTTATTCTTATATGTATTCAGACCCTTTGCTGTGGCATTCCCACATTGTGATGGGGTGCATCCTGTTGGCTTTACTTCTCCTTGAGATGTTTCTAGAACTTGATTGAATTCTACCCTTGGCAAACTGAACTGTTTTGACATCGTTTAGAAAAGCTTATATGTATGAGGTCTCACAATTTACTCTGTCTGTAAGGACAAAATCCAAGCCATGAAGTTCAAAGGACTCTCTGTAGACCTTTGTGATCAAATTGTGGTGAGGCACAGATTAGGACAAGGGGATAAACCATTTCTAAAGCTTTGAGTGTCCCCAAGTGCACAGTGGCTTTAGTAATAGAAGAAGGTTTTGGAATCACCAAGATTTTGCTCAGAGTTGGCAGTCGGACCAAACTAATTAACGGGGCAGAAAGGACCTTAGTCAGTGGAATGAGAAAGAATACAATAGTCACTCATAAGAGAGCTCCAGAAAGCAGCACTCCATCAGTCTGGCATTTTGGGTAGCGTGGCTAGACGGAAGCCACTCTTAAGTAAAAAGTATTTAAAGATTCGCTGCTGTGTTGAAGCAAAAACTGAACTCTTCAGAAAGAACCTTAAACACTATGTCTGGTGAAGAACAGCGCTGCTCATCACCTGTGTACCACCAACCCTACTGTGACACATGATGGTGGCGGCATTTTGCTGTGGGGGTGTTTCTCAGTGTCAGAATTGAGAGACGGATGAGTGCAGCCAAATACACATCACCACGGACCAGGGCAATAGTTCACCCTTTTAGCAGGACATGCACCCAAGTGGCTCCTGGAGTGGCCCAGAGTTAAACCCCATAGAACATGTATGGAGAGACCTGAAGATGGCATTTAAGGACACTTGTCATCCACTCTAATGGGGTCTGAGAGGATCTGCTGGAAAGAACGGGATAAACTGCCAAAATCCAGGTGGGCAAAGCTTGTAGAGACTTAGCCAAGAAGACTCAAAGCTGGAATTGCTGTCAAGTGGGCTCTTAAATGTGCTGAATTAAGGGTTTGAATACTTATATGCAGATATTTCAGTTTTAGATTTTTAATAAATGTGCAAACTAGTGCCTGGCGGTATACCGGTTCATACCAAAAACGTTTTTTATTTTTGTTATGATAAGGATTTTGCTTATACCACAATACCAGTTTAAATAGCTTAAACAACATTTGGAACATGGCGTAGCGAGAAAATGTTTAAGGGGGGACCTTTTTCATTGCTGCACCACTAAACACAAATGCAACAGAGTGCATGTGTTAGTGGAGGTGTTGAACGGTGAAAATGTACAGAGAACATTCCGAAACTGAAGCTGTAGCTGACGATAAAGTTGAACATGATGACACAGAAGAACTTTTGTCAAAAAAAGGAGCCGTGTCTGTTGTCTGGAAATACTTACTGGATAATACTGCAATGTAATGTACCTGGGTACTGTGTAATAGTGCGACGACATGTTGACATTTCTACTTTAATCTCAACGGTTATGACGAGAATAAAGTCGACATTTTTACTTTATTCTCCCCATTTATGTTGAGATTAAAGTCGACATGTTGACTTTATTCTCGTAATTTGTCATTAAAGTAGAACATCGTAAACTAAACTTCATCTTAAAATGAATATTTAATATACTAGATTTTCTCAAACCCCGTCATAAGTTATATAGCTCATTAAGTGCTTTGTGTTAAGCATTCCCCAAGCCATGGTAATTGTTACGTGCTTCTTAAACTGGCATCCTCTTGCTCTAAGAGGAGGCACAGGCAGCGATCACTATACAGAATACATTAATTTTATGATATTCCTGCTGTCTGAACATTTAGAATGCTAAGATAAATATGTAATATCATTTTCATGATGAAATTCATTAAAGCATGTATTAATAATGTGGGGGCACGGTGGTGTGGAGGTTGCACTGCTGCCTCGCAGCAAAGGGGTGCCGGGTGTTCCCTGCCTTGAATTTGCATGGTTTTCTGGTTTACTCAATATGCTTCAGTTTCCTTTCAAAGTCATGTAGGATATGGGGTTCTGTGATGCTAAATTGACCCTGCTAGTGTGTATGTGTGTGCTCGTATTTACCCTGCAATGAGCTGGTGCCCTGTTCAGGATTTGTTCCTGCCGCACGCACGATGCATACTGGGATGGGCGCAACCCTGAATGGATGGCATAATTAAAAACATCTTAGTTATACATGTTTAAAGTTCTGAACACTCCATGGTCCACTAGTTTTAATTTTACAAAGACGTGTATTATATGGTGATTGGTTACGTGAAGAAAGAAAAAGGAAGGCTAGGAGCTGAGGGTTTGGTACATCAGACAGAGACACAGCACACATGCAATAAAGAAAGCCTGCCCAGAAGAACATCCGTTGAATTCTGTGTACGTCTCTCCAACCACCAGATCACGAACCCAACATTTACACAATATTTCAGTTAAATCAGTGTGATACCCATTCATACATCCAGTTTTTTGGAGCCTCATCACACCTGCCATAAAGGTCTCTACACTGAACTTACACCTGGGAGACCCCTTACGGTGAGGGAGCAGCACTACCGCCTCACTACCATGCATGTTTAATACCTGCTTTAATGCATTTCATCATGAAAATGATATTGAGTATTTATCTTAGCATTCTACATTTTCAGAGAGCAGGAATATCATGAAATGAATGGATTCTGTCCTGCGATCGCTGCCTGCGCCTCCTCTTAGAGCAGAGGAAGTCAGTTTAAGCGTAGTGATTAACAACTGGGTCGGGGAACACTTAACACAAAGCATTTCATATGCTGCATTAAGTTATGACAGGGTTTGAGAAAATCTAGTAAATTAAACATTGATTTTAGGATGAAGTTTTAATTTCCGACATTCTTTAATGACAATAAACTATGAGAATAAAGTAGAAATGTCGGGAATAAAGTTAACATGTCGACTTTATTATCGACATGTTTTTTTTTTCTTCACCGTGGCCTTAAAATGATTCTGTAGGGCTATATCACAAGTAGTATTATAAACGCAAGTTGCAGTTTTATTATTTATGTATATAGCTTAGCTTGAAGCAAGGTCCATATTAATGCAATTTGCCTTAATGATAGTTCAGCTGGTAAAGATGTCATCACCAAGTTGCACTTGTTTTATTTTATTTTTATTTTGTGAATACTGTGTAATGCACCTGGGCTTGAAGTCTTAAAGTAATAGTATTATTACTGGAAGTTGCACTATTATTTATTGTTATTATTTATTAGTTTAAATATTATGCAGTTTAATGATGGTTAAGTTGTTTAAAAAGTCACTTTAACGTGTCAGTGGACAAAGATTGTTAACATTAACAGAAAGCGTACTTGGTTTACAAAAAATATTTACTATTTATTCCTTGTCTAAGACATGTTCAATGCAATACAACTTTTGACAAGCACCTCTGGATATTTTACTAAGTCTAAATGCCTCTTTGAATGGTTGAAAATATGTTGTCAAAATTTTTGTTTAAGTTGTTTGCAAAATTTGTTCAATAAAAAGGTTCTATATTTTGACTGCAACTGTCATGCAATGTGATTCCTTCTCTTCATTAGTGCCACCCCCTTGAAAACTATCACTTTATGGGGCCATATAAACCTGTATTAATACTTGTGTGTGCACATTAAAATGTTTTTTTGCACAATGTACAATTCTCATGACAGTGGAATAGGTTATTCTTAGCCAGTCTACTGCACTAATTGCAGTGGAAAATGTGGTTAACATCCACTTATGCATGGGAAAAAAATACCGTTGAATACTGAAACCGGGATAAATTAGAAAAATACCGTGATATAGAATTTTGGTCATACCACCCAGCACTAGTGCAAACCTTTTCAAAAAACATGTTTTATCTCATCTTGAAGTGTAAATTGATGAGAAACAATGGAAAATCTAAAGTGAAACCTACAGTGTAACAGAATGTGCAGAAACTGAAGGAGCCTGAAATGTCCCAGTACTTATTCCTTTGCTGGAAACGAGCGTATTGCTTCTCTGTGTTTTTTTGACAATGACTTAAAGGAAGTTGCTCTAAGTTGTATAATATTGGGGTTTTCTTTTTGGGGGTCCCTTTTGTACGTTATCAACATCACATTGCACCTGCTATAAGCAGAAATACACCACTTAATAACCATTACAGAAATTAAAGGCTGGTTTTATTCTTCTTTATTTTTCAGTCTCTGCTCAGAAGCCCAGAAGTTATCAGCTTCTTGCAGCAACAGCAGCAGTTGTTAAGCATTCAGAATCGAGCCCAGCGAGCACAGGACTTCTAAGAGGACTTCTGAAAGTTGGAATGCTTTTTTATGTTTCTCATTAATGTTCTGCGAGTAACCTCAATTTTATGGTGATTTATGTACTTTGTATCTGTGTTGAGTTTCAGATTTCAATTCAGACTTCATTTGCTTTTTACCTTCTCACATGATATCCCATTTCTGTCCCCATTTTCTACCATCAGGCCCTACCTACCTGGATTGCTTTGCTCAGACACGAGCACCAATGTGAACACTGTGGCTTCTGGGTGCTTTTGATCGCAGTAAACGATGAGGCAGCACAAAATGGGACTTCCCAACCATGATTTACTTCTGCAGTACAACAGTTGGTATTATGTTTAAAATTGTGTGCAGAAGTACAGGGAAAAAAATCACAATATTCAAGAACGTCTTGTAGGCCTTTTTGTTTTGTGATTTAGGACTGAATGTAGGGGAGACGAGGGCTGCCAGTTTAGTTAAGGTGGTCGGGATATGCAGTGAGGATACTTAGGGCATCGCCGACATGGCTGTCTTGTGCACAACCCTTTAAGGTTAAGACTGAAGACATGCCAGAGGAATTATCCTCCATAAGGAGGTGCTGCTGAAGATGGAGTGGGCTCGGCACCTCAGCATGTTGCCACTACATTCTTCACTAGGACCAATGGATGTGTAGGAAAGGAGAAAGAATACAAAAGAAGTTTCTGTTGAGAACACTGACTATAAAATTCTCCATTTCAGACCATTTCTGATTTAGGAGACTGATCTTTTTTTTAATAAAACTTGTAATTTACTAGATTTCCATCTTAGCGCTCAGTCAGCATTGCCATATCACTCACAGTTCGAAGTTGTCAGCTTCTAATGCCACACAGCAGTAGAGTCTTGGGTTCAAAAGCCAGTCTAGGCCTCATCAGTGTACAGTCTGCACATTCCCCCAGTTTACTTATGTCCATCTATCTATCCATTTTTCTAACCCGCTTCTCCAGGAGAGGATCACATGGGAGCTGGTGCCAGTCCTAGCAAAAATACGGTGCAAGGCAGGAACAATCCCCAGACTGGTTGCCAGTCCATCATACAATGAACACAAAGACACCCATTTAGCAATGCTAGTTCACCTCACTTTTATGTCTTTGGACATACGGAGAACGTGAAAATTCCACACGGGGAGAACCAGGAATGTGAATGGTGGTCTGTTTATTGTAAGGCAGCAGCGCTACCACTGCGCCACCATGCTGCCAGGTGTAATTATGTGTTTTCTTTAACTTCTGCAGTTTATGCCACATGCCAAAACCATGTAGAATAACTCTTGTTAGTCATCCATTGTGAGTGAGCGTGCACTGCGACAGACTGGCACAACATTTACGGTTTCTCCATACTTACACCTGGCGCTATCTGTGTAGACCCTGTGTTGGAGTAAGCCGGCTTAGTCAATGATTAAAAGACATTCAGAAGAAGGTGCTAATGATGGTCTCGGGAGTCTTCACCCTGGGGCCACAGCGGCCAGCCTTCTTGTAAATCAGAAGTCAGAGTCCCGTCTCTTTCACAGCCTTCCGTCAGTGAAGCTTAGCCCCAGCTGCCCCCCCACAACCCCCCCGAACTCAGGAGGTAATCTACTTTGTGATTTGTGGCAGTTTTTAAATCTCACTTTTTGATCTCGATGTGCATCCATGGGTTAGGGCATGGAGAGCCGCAATGGCTTCAGGTTTTTGTTCTGACCTGGTTGCTTAATTAGAAAGCAATTCTTGCCAATAAAGCACTAACAAGCTATGAAATTAAATTAACTCTGCTATGTCAGGTCATTCTCATATCCTAGATTTTCTTTCCTTTTCTATCATGCAAATGATTTGAAGGCTAAAATGGACGAGTAATTCTCAGTCCTTCACTTTTTTCTCTTCATTTTTCTTCCAAGTATTTAATTAAACCCAATAGTGCAGATAAATACACACAGTTGTAAATGTAAATAAGCTAAATGGAGAAATGCTGCTCTCTCTTGTCATTTGCATGTTATTGATAATAAGGAGCAATTAAAATAGCTGTTTAAGACAAAATTAAGCAAGAAGGGCTCAAAATCACTAAAGTGAAGCAGAAGTGTTACTTTAGCAATACGTGCTTTTTATTAAGCAACTGGGTTGGAGCAAAAACCTGCAGCCACTGCGGCTCTCCAGGACCGTGATTGAGGACCCCTGGGTTAGGGTAGCCCCTCTTCCTGGTGTCTGTGCATCTCTGAGCTCTCGGTTGTTTTAAACTGAGAGGTTTCCAAGGCAGCTCCTGTGCTTTATGTCACCAATTTCACGCAGTGTGCTACAGGCCCGTAGGTCTTCTGGCTTCTTGTAAATAATCCTTGCCAGTCATCTACTGGGTCTCATACCCACATGTTTCCACTTGTTTGCACCTCTGTGGCATCACACTTTACAGGACCGCAGGTCCTCTCTAAACATTTACAGGTTGAGTTACTGCCCCCTACACCAATGTGTACATATGTGACCTTCCCCATCCCTGTGTCACTTTGACCCAGCAGTCTCTTTGCCAGATGGGGAAATTACTACAGGATATGAGAGGAAGCTCTTATTAGTCTTTAATTAAGGATGTATAAACTGAAGTATGGAATATTGAAAGACATGATGTGTCTCACTTATGCAACCTCAGGTCATTACAAAGTGAAGTTATTTTAGTCTTTCACAATGCACAGAGATCAATAACCACTTTATTGATGCTTTATAAGTGTTCTTAAGATGAAAAGAAGTTGTTGTTAAGTTACATAACAGTATGTGATTCGTTGGTAACACTTTAGTTAACACAAAAATGCATCTCATCCTTCTATATAAAAGCGGTCAGGATTGTCCTTCCGTCCCGTGAGTGCTACGCAGGCGCGGAGTTTCACACACGCCCCGTCCATTTTGCAATGCACGATGGGATTTGTAATTTCGTTTTTCCAGGTAAAAGATGATTTTCTACTCCAGAATGTGCGATATCTTCTTCTTCTTTCTTACTATATAAAAGTGGTCCTTCCATCCCGTGAGTGGAAAGCGTAGCGGTATTCCGCTTATCACAGACTTACTACTTGCAGCTTGCGATACGAAGCGACATGATGTGAGCAGAGTTCTGGTGCTCCCATCGTTCCCTTGCTTTTGTGCGCGATGTGCTGGAAAAATAGACAAAATGATATCTCTGGAAATAATTAATGTTGATGGAGTACAAATGCCTCACCGCGTAGTAAATATCAGGGGGGTTCAAAAGGGCGACCTCAATATAGAAAAAAAGTTTAAATTTCATCACAAAAATAACAGAAACTACGAGTATTAAAGTAATGCCGCTCAAATGCAATATAACCAAATTAATGAGTTTGTATAAAATATCAAATTGATCTACATATTGAATTGCCTTCAGAAGTGGTCAACTTAAAAGGCAGGTCAGCCTAGTACTTATTAACTCTTGTGTAACAAGACCTTAACAAAGGCATCTTTTGCTCTTCATTACACTTATCACACATCAGTAGATCATTTATTTATCTCTGCGCCATATTGACATGATGGTAAAATGACTTGCTAATATGAAGGATTCACAGGTCTTATACTAAACATGTAATATCAAGAGAAATGTGTCTCAGATAAGCCCGCTCTGACCACACAAGAGTGACGTTTTGTTAGTAGGTCACATTGCAGAGATGAATAAACACTTTAGGTCTTCATCACATCTACAAATCATCAGTAAGAAAGTGTTTGTTAAAGTCTTACAAGGTGTTACGTAAAAACTAAAATGTCACTGATGATTTATGGGTAGAACCTAAAGTAAAGTGTTATCAAAATGCTGCTGTATAGTTAGTACAGGTAAGGGATACATTAAATTTGTTCCAAAATTGTGTTGTGTCAGCAATTGAGGTAACACTCCGTAGTTTGCTGCTGCAGCTTCTTAATACAAACTGGATAAAGGCTCCACCGTTGGGGATGACGGTGCACATCGACATTATTAAACCCACTTAGTCCATATTTGCTATCCCACACAAATGGCGACGCAGTAGTTAGCACTGCTGTCTCACAGCTCCAGACTTACGCATTTCACTCCCCCGTCTCGTCACTTTCAGTGTGCAGTCTGCATGTTTTCCCTTATCTAATGTACATGTCTCTCCATCTTGTTTCTTTCATTTGACATTCACATCCCAAAGACAGTTAGTTGAGTCTGTGTTGCGATTGTCTAGCTTGGCTTATACATTGTGTCCAATTGCTATGGGTGGGATAGACTCTGACCCACCATGATCCCATAATCGGTTTGCACAAGTTTAGACAATTGATGGACAAGTAACAGTCACAATTTGTTGTTGGTTGTGCTTATGCATCCTGCTTCATTCTACAGCAGCAACAACAATTTGTTTCTCATATTGCCCAAAATCACACGAGGAATGCCTCAATGGGCTTTAATAGACCCTGTTTTTTGACAGCCCCCCCAGACTTGAAGACAAAGAAGAAAAAAAAAACTCCAAAACAAACTTTGTAGGAAAAAAAAAACAGAAGAAATCTTGAGACAGGGCAATTCAGACAGAGTCCCTAAGCCTAATTCCTTTTCTTCAAAGTCCCGGAGACCTCGGCCAACCATCCACCTCACCCCATTGGCCATTCTACAGCTGACTCAGTTCTGGGTCGGCTAATCTGATAAAAAGAGCCTTCTACCCCATGACTAGTGTTATAAAACAATTTCTGAATGCCCTCTGTGAGTTGATCAAGAATGAAAAATGATTAAATGGGGTAGACAACAATGCATCACTAAGTGTTCTGATTGGCTGCTACTTTTTCGGGTTTGATCTTTTCCAGATGCATTACGTATCTTCTCCTTAGTGATGTCACTTTTGCTTTCCGTTTGTTAACATGACTTTTCATGAGCATTTCATATATATACATTTGGTTACATGTTCAAATCTGTACATTTGGTCATATTTTTGTATTTTATGTGTTGTAAGTTACAGACTCCGGTGTGCCTGTTCTGCACTGCGGTTTTTGGTGACTTTTCATTTTAGACAAATGAAACAAGAAGTTTAAGGTAAATCTTGAATGTTTATAAACAAACGAGTAATAATATTCTTGTGAAAGAATCCAGCCAACAGAGCCGTTCTGGCTTACATCATGTACTATATTTTGTAATTTATATGTGAAGTTTTGAGGCACTTTTACTAATATTGTAAAGGTAATAAAATATTGTACAGTCTCTTGGAAACTTGAATACTTTTTGTTGATTTAATAAAAAAAAAATCTTTTGAAATTGTTATTTCATCTTCTTTGTATTTTGATGTTGGCATTATTCTGCTGCTCAGTGTCACTAGTTCATAGCGTCACTTTGTCATAGACTGCAAACCCAGAGATCCACATGGGCCTGGGCTTCTTTAATCCTATTATAAGTGATGAGCAAGTAACTTCCTACCATAATTTAGAATTTTTCTTTGTAAAAATAATCACAATATACTAGTGAAATTCACACCATTGACCCAAGAATAACGGTGTTTAGTCCATAAAAGAACCTGTGGATTAGCAGGTAACATGCAGGTAAGAATTTCACTGTACTCGGGTGAAAACACATGAAGGTCTTCCTATGTTTTCATCTCATCTGCTACTCTGTGGCGTTGCTGGCACTGAGACTAAAATTCTGTTCATTCACCGGCAGAAGGAATGCAAAAGGGCAAATGGGAGGAGGCCTGGATCAGCGAGCATGCATTAAGTTTAAATACGAGTACCGACAGAAACAGGATCTCATCAAACAGCACAGCACAGTATTTTTTAAAAACATTGTTATTGCCTCACTAGATTACAGGTTTTATCTGAGAGTTGTGTTTATATCTTCTTTTGGGTTGTGTTTACCATGTTGCTTTTCCAACCTTCACTAACCTCTGCAATGCTTAATGCACTTGAGCTGAGAAGGTGCCATACCAGGGTGGACTCCACTGTGCAGCTGTAGAAGATAAAGTGAACAAATGTACAAACGTGAGCTCATCACTACCAGCATTTTGTGATGATATATTTTGCATATGATCAGGTCATGGATGTGTTGAGGTTTGGGATAAAAGACCAATCCCCCCCGCTGCAGGCTTTTTGCTGATGATAATCGTGTTGTGTATCCCAGGAAAAAAACAAGTGGAGAGAAAAATGAAAGAATGGAGAAGGGCTTTGGAAGGGTTGAAGATAAATAGATATGAAAAATGATCCACTCTTTTCACCAATCATTAAACCTCACATATTCTTTCTTCTTCCTGAGATCAGTGGTAGCCCAGGATGGACAATTAGATGCAGCAGAGTCAATGGAGGCTCTGATCGGGGCGCTCGAGAGACTGAGCGAGGAGTCTGAGTGCTTGGGCTTGCGAGTGTCCTGATAAAAACCAAGTTCCAGGCCTTTAATGACCCCTTGGGCACAGCCATCAGCAGTGTGTCTGTCTGCGGAGAAAGTGTCGACCTTGTCGAGAGGTTTACTTACCTCGGCAGTGACATTCATGCTACTGGTGACTCTTCTTATGAAGTCAGTAGACGGATTGGGAGAATATGGAGGGGTCATGAAGTCGTTGGAAAGAGGTGTGTGGCGCCCCCAATAACTATGCAATATGAAGAAGGTCCAAGTCTTTAGAGTCTTGGTGCTTCATGTTTTGCTATATGGTTGCGAGACATGGACGCTATCCAGTGACCTGAGACGAAGACTGGACTCCTTTGGTACTGTGTCTCTCCGGAAAATCCTTGGGTACCGTTGATTTGACTTTGTGTCGAATGAGCGGGTGCTCATGGAGTCCAGAATGAGGTACATTACCTGCATTGTGAGTGCACAGTTACGGCACTACGGCCATTTGGCACAATTCCTCGAGGGTGATCCAGCTCGGGGACCAGAGTGGCTGGACCAGGCCAAGGGGTCACCCACGTAACACCTGGCTGTGGCAGATAGAGGGTCATTTCCGGAGGGTGGGACTGGACCGAGTGTCTGCCTGGAGCTTTGCCAACCGAGATCCTGAGTTGTTATGTCGTTTAGTACCAGTGCATGCTCCCCAACTTGACTTGACTTGTAATACAGATGGAGTAAATGAAAGAAGGAATCTGGAGTATTGTGTAATCAAAGAATTAAAGTGAAGGTTAAAGGTTAGATTTTTAAGACAGCGCTGAGACCAGCAATGATGTATGGAACTGAGACATGAAATGAGCTTGTCATGATGTACTGTATGTGAGGAGTTACAAAAATGGACAAAATATGAAATGAAACAATCAGAAGTACAACAAAGGTGGAAGAGATTTCTAAGAAAGCACCAGAAAGTATGTTGAACATGTAATGAGAGAAAATGAATGTGTAGGAGAAAGAGTGAAGGGAATGGAAATACACAGGAGAAGAAAGTGACAGAGGCTGATATGGAAGTGGGGAATCGATAAAGTAAAAGAAAATCTGAAGGAAAAGGGCTTGACTTGACAGGAGGTGTAGGACCGAGCTGTTTGGAAAAGGGTAATCAAGCACATCGTCTCCACATAGAAGTACGAAAAGATCAAGAAGAAGCTGTTATATTTTACATAACCACTATGGTGTGATTTGAGCTGCCAGACGGTGGCTGCATTAGTCAAACATGCAATTAGCAATTTCATTGACAAAAGTATCCACTACATTTTATTTAATTATAGCAGATCCTGTCATTTTTTTTTTAAAGCTAAGTCTGTTTTCCATCTGAATATCATTGCTAAGTTCTTAATACCAATCAACACTCAGGACAACTGCATGCACAATATGAAAAATACTGAGAAACGGTAAAAAAAAAAACACAGATTATGCAATACAGCCAAACCACTGGGAAACATGGTGAAGCTCAATTTTTTGTTTGCCACATGCTGACTCGCTCTTGTTCAGGATATGACAGAACGTGGAATGATTATGTCCTGCGTTTTTAAATGAGTAAAAGTATTCAGGTCTGTTTTTTGATAAGGTAATGCTAGGCTGTGACGTCATTATGGGATAGCCATTTTAAACCAACTTTGCATCACGTCTCTGTTATAAAAAAAAAAATCTTGTAACGAGACGAGACGTAATCTTTTGAAGAGAAACAGAGAGAGAGACACTTTCATGTCCCACGAGATGGTCAAGTCACGTCATACTAACAACTTTTGGAAGCAAGATCCCAAGAGATGGTGACTTTTGTAAGTCACCTCCTACTTGCAACCATTTTCAAACAAGACCATGGACATCTAACCTCTCAGTTGTTGGAATGCTTTTGGCAGACTCACTTCCTGTGCTCTCAGCTTTTAAAAATTTTATACGTTCCAGAGGACACATCAACGACTAAACAAAGATGAAAGAGCAGCACGTCGAAGAAAGACCCAAAAGCGAAAAAAAATGCAAAAAAGAACAAAAATAATCTATGTGCAAATTCTGAAAATAAGGAAAGTAATAATCAGACCATCCCGCAAAGACTTTGTGCCAAGAGATTTAACCACGCCAGAAAAAGACAAAGTAGAATGTCGTAAAGAATTCAAAAACATTGGCGCGATACACATGCAGACCAGGTAAAAGATAATGGAAGTAGGAAAATTCAAAAGTCTCAAAAACATGACAGTAAAGATCACATTAGCGCAAACAAACGGAAAATATTACTCGGTGAAATAACAAAAGAGCGAAAAGAGATCTAATAGTGTTTGAGGATGTCTGGTGGAGAAGAGAGACAAGGCAGTGAGACAAAAGGACAGCTACTGTACAGGCTTTTAAATGTTCGAAGTGCCGCATGACATGCAGATCACGCGGCAAGGCAACAGCATCAAGCCAGCAGCTGATTGAGAAAAGACGAGTTAAAAAAAAACTGTATGTGGTTCCCATTGTATCACAGTTTAAGAGGGGTTTCAGAGGAGTGGCTGCGTCTCCTTGGGGTGTGTTCAGCCCCCCTCTTCACAACAGTGCATAGTGCAGGCGGTTGGGGTTGGTGAGCGGCACGAGAGGCGGGCAGAACCCCCTAGTTTATAGTAATATCGATTGATACTTATCGTGCTACCTCCTGTAGCAATCTCTGTGAAGCACCCCACAGAGACCCTCTACTGCAGATACTTTCTACGACCCTTGCATTATGTGAACTTTTACAGCAACAAGTAAATAATAACAGGTCAGGTTGCCCAGTTTGCTTACATACACACTGATTTACATACAGTACATATTGATTTGTTACATACACAGATCAGCCATGACTTTAAAACCACCTGCCTAATATTGTTTAGGTCCCCCTAATGCCCCCAAACAAACTCTGACCTGTCAAGGCAAAGACTCCACAAGTCCTCTGAAGGTGTTATGTGGCACCAGGACATTAGCAGTAGATCTTTCAAGTCTTGCAAGTTGTAATATGAGGCTTTCATGGATGGGACTTGTTTTTCCAGCACATCCCCCATATGCTTGGTCAAATCGAGATCTGAGGAATTTGGAGGCCAAGTCAACACCTCAAACACTTTGTCATGTTTCTCACACCATTGTTGAACAAATGTTTCAGTGTGGCAGGGAGCATAATACTGGTGAAAGAGGCCATTGTCATCAGGAAATATGTGTGCCATGAAAGGCATTATGCGGTGTGCAACAGTCTTTAGGTAGGTGGTACGAGTCAAAGTAACATCCACATGAATGCCAGAATCCAAGGTTTTCCAGCAAAATATTACCAAGAGCATCATGCGGCCACCACAAACTTTCCTTCTTCCCATAGTGCATCTTGCTGACATCTCTTCCCATGTAAATAGCACACATGCCCCCAGCCATCCACATGATTTAAAAGAAAATGTGATTCATCAGACCAGGCCCCTATCTTCCACTGCTTTATGGTCTAGTTCTGATACCCATGTGCCCATTGTAGGTGCTTTGGGCAGTGGTAAGGGGACAGCACGGGCACTCTAACTGGTCTATGGCTACATAGCCCCATATGTAGTAATTCATGATGCACTTTGTCTTCTGACACTGGTATCAAATGGCCATCATGAAGTTTTTATTAGCAATTTGTACTACAGTAGCTCTTGTGAGGGATCACGCCAGATGCTCTAGCCTTCGCTCCCCTAGTGAATCAATGTGGCTTGAGCACCCAAGACCTTGTTGCCGGTTTAATGAGTTGTCCTTCCTTGAACCACCTTTGCTAGATACTAATAACTGCATACAGGGAACAACCCACAAGACCAGCCAGTTTGGAGATGCTCTGAGCTAGTCGTCTAGCCATCACAAATTGCTCCTTGTCAGAGTCACTCTGATCCTTGCTCTTGCACATTTTTCATTCATCCAACAAGTCAACTTCAAGAACTGCCTGTTCACTTGCTTCCTACTAGAGTAAGTCTTGCCACAAATTCTACAATCTGGCTGGGTTCATGCATTGGGCATCTGGGACTAAATGATCAAACCCATGTTTTTTCTATATAGGTGAATCCAATATCCTTAACCGGAAGATGAAGAGGTCTATCAAATTGGAGATCTGTGTTCTTGGAAAGGGTCCTGGAGCTAAAAACCTATAAAGCTCCCTGAAAGTGTCCTTGAATCCTCTCAGTGCCCATTTTCCACGGGACTTGGTTTCTTTACAAAAATAGTAGCCACTTAGATGAGGGATATTCACAGCTGCAGCAAGCAGAAAAAAAAGTCTAAAATGCAGCTGCTCTCCTCCCTTCTCAGTGTAAGACAGAATGGTTGTTGTCCGTTTTGCAACTTTTTCTTTGGCAAACAAGGCCTGTTTAAGGCAGTAAGCTTAACGGGGATGTAGAAATTCATCTCTTTGTCCACCATCCCACCTGCATTCCAGAGGAAAAGGTTCATCTGCATCTTCTACCAAACTTTGGTCAGCACGGTACTTCAGCTGATAGCAAAGGTGTAAATCCAAGACGAGCTGACGTTTTTAGAGAAACTCCTTCAGAGAAGACACCCAAATGGACTTTCATCTTAGGCTTGTGACTGCAAAGGAAATTCTACATGTATGTGATGGACAAAATACCAGTCTTAAAGCTTGTTCTTGCATCTTGATCTTCTAAATCCAAGCTGCACTCTCTTCTTGCTCTCTGAAACCTAAAAGCTGATGGTGGGAGCTGGATGTCCTAAACTAGCGCCAAGATCTGTGCCTGTGACAGAGTCCTGTCCAAGACTGAGAAGAAGTATTACATCAAGAAGAGACCTTCAAAACCTACACCTTTGTGCCACACAGAGTAAAGCTTTTCCTTAGGAAGTTGCAGTGAGTCTGCAAAGAGCTGAACATCAAACTGAGAAAGGCAGCATCACTGTATACCAAATGGTGGTGGGTTGTGGGAGTCGGGAATAGAAATATGTAGCAATAATGTAAGAAAAGACCTCCACTTCAACCATACAACTCCACAAAACTTCTGTCACCTTCATTAAAGACTTGGTATCGTAAAACAGTTAATCTGTGCCAAGATAAATTAGAAATGCGAAGAGCCAGTAAACAGCCAGCCTCTTTTGTCTTGTATGTTCATATGTCTTCTATGTCAATACGTATGCAGTTATCATCATTCTATACTCATGGTGTTTAATTACGAAACAGAGTAATTGATTTATTGATAGAGTCCTACCATTACATTAACCTAAGTCTAATGGCCAGAGACCTCCTGCTACAGGGAAAACTACACAATAAAATGGAAGACTTTAGCAAATTATTTAATAACTGCCATTGCCAAAAGCAAAACTGGTGTCGGAAAAAGATGAATTGATCACATTAATCCGTTGATTACCAAACTTGAGCGTTTGGCCTTGCCTTTCAGATTTCCCAGAATACGCTGATCAGCTTGACAGAACATTGAAGCTTAAGGCCTATCAGCTAAAAATATGTTATCTGAAGAGGATAAAGTACAATATCAAGTGGGAATATTATATGGACTACAATCCCTATACCTCTGCTCTTCCTATTATAGCAAAATGAAAAATTGGACCAATCCGGTCTCTTTTATATTTGAAACTGGGCGTTACTTGTTAGACGAACTTCCTAAAAAAGCACTATCTTGGCCTTTTAAGTCTATATGATGGGATAATACTTGTTTTTTCTCTTTACATCATGGTTGAGGCCTTGGACAATCTGGCTTATAAACTTCATTGATTGATCAGACATATTCAGCTTATGAGTGATAGGACACATTTTATGGTCTTAGGTAAAAGCAGCGAGTTATTCCAGATTTCAACCTTAACTCTAATTTCAAGTGTATGTTGCCGGGTTTGCCAAGAGCAAGCTAGCATATAAAATGACACTTTCAGCTCTGTAGGCAAAAGCAATACAGAGATAGTAACTTGCCCTCTTTCCCTTCTCTCTCCCATTACCTCCACCATCTTGGCTCCCTAAGTGAGGCTAAGACTGAACATCACAGATCCCCAAGAGACAGGGCACACCATAAATTCTGGGTTCTATTTTGATACCCAAGTAGCTCATTAGGGCGTTGGTGGAAACCTTCTTGATCTCGGTCCCACCAAATTTCCATAAATTCGACTTCTTGACCACCATATTCCTATTCTTCTACTTGAAGAAAAAACCTTTACATTTAGTAGGCTGAATTCTGAAGCCTGAACCTCAGCAAAAGTCTTTAAGTATACTCAGGTCCCTCTTCATTCCACTCCAACTACTGCTGACGATAACCAGATCGTCTGCGAAAGCCAATGTGGTGATTGTGGCAGAACCCAAAATGGTACCCTGGCCTTCATTTTCGAGTTTATTGATCGGGGGATCAATGGCAATGTTAAATAAAATGAAGAATCAATCCAGGCAGCAGTAAAGTAAAGAGAAATATGAGAAATCAACAGTTAAGAGCAAAATATTAATGATATGTACTTCTTCAGGGGTCTTTAATTCTACGACATGACTCACGGTCCTAAATTATTAGGCTTTCAGGCTTGCAACCGTATACCTTAATCTAATAATCAATTTTAAACTCATGAGGTGCCAAATCCTGGGCCAGCGGTGTCAGCTGAAATGAAGTAAGCAAATGTAGATCATTACAAGGCCCACAGAGAGACAAATGTGGAGTCAATAAACCAAAGAGATACACACACGTGAGAAGACGAGTGGAGTAACAGCCTCCTGTATCCAAACCCTGAGTCCATGTGGTGTCTGCATGAGGTTCTGCTCCTAAGATACTTGAGGCTGTAATACTAACCACTGAGTCGCCATGCTGCCTTTGTCACAGTTGGCTGTTGGAGCAAAATGTTGCATTAACATGACTTTTGATTTAATATTGAAAGTTAGGCTCAGCTTCATGGAAGAAACTTTAGGAATTGTCCTGTTTGAAGATGAGAAGTCGCGTTTGGACTGAAGGACTGAAAAGTACCTTACTGACTTGTCTTAATAAAAGCAGATCCTGAAAATGGATGAAATGGACATTTGAATTAAGATTCTTTCTTTAATTCGCATATATTTTAGGCACAAAGTCCTGAACTTCATTTTAAATATTAAAGGTTGAAGGGTGTAATTGGAGTTCCACCCTCGTTAATTGAATCACACAATTGTTAAACTAGATCTTAAATATGGTGAGTAATTTTGATTAGGAGAAAACCAGAATTACACTGCAGTTACCGCTTTGATTTGGCAGGTAAATGATCTGCGTGGAAGCTTTTAGACAAGGCACCTTCAATGAACCCTAATTTGGTGTCATTAAGGACAATCTCACATCAGGTGTCACTTGCGTCTCCTTATAAATTGATAGGCTGCTCCTCCTGTGAGTGAAGCTTTTGGTTGAAGTTGATAATGTTGTAGTAGTTTTCTTTCATGAAGCCTGTGTGTTTCTGAAAGCTTTTGGTTTCCCTTTGAGATTAGAGTTCATGATGTTGCTGAAAGGGCAGGCAGTGCTGCCTTTGTTTTTATTACTATGGCTCTCTGGAATTAATTTTCTAAATGTAGATGGTGATTTGTTAGAGATCTGGAAAGATGATCCTAACCCAACAGTAGGAAGCTTAAGCTCTGAAAATGACTTGGACTTGGAGAAGAATGATTCTTTCATTTCTCCTGTATTGCCTTATGATGAGGTAGTTACAAGTCAGGAGTTTAAGGGTGATGATGAAGGCAGTTCAGGTGATCCATTGTATATGAATTTTGAAGTACTAGATGTGGAAGAGGTAGATGCACCAGTTAAACAGGATGACCTGAACATTGGTGTGGTAAACCACAATTTGAAAGCCATTAATGACAATCAAAAGGGTGTTGCTGCTGTTCCTGTGTTGAATGTTCTTGTTTCAGATGGAGCTGATTTTGAACTGCAGGAGAGTAAGGAGGGCCAGGACAGTGAGCACAGTGGTGCTTGGAGTTTGGGACTGGGGGCCTATGAAGAGGAGGAGGAGGCTTACCAATACAAGACTTTAATGTATTCTGGCAATGTGTGTAGTAAAGTAGTTCAGTCCCCTTATGAAAGCACTTGCGCTGAGGGGTCTATGTCAGCCCAGTTTTTTGGGTCAAGTGCAGATCTGAAAGTGAGAGGTAAGTGTAAAGCCTTTGTGTGCAACAAATAAGTTCACTGCACTTTGGTATAATAATGAAGAGAAATCTTTCTTGCAGTAAACTCTTCCCTTGTGCTTGTAACAAGACTTGCTCACCAATGCAAGTACAAAGTGGAAAAGAGAAGTGGGTCATTCATTTTTACAACCTACAATGATGGCTGCAATGTGCAGAAAATGGTGAGACTTCTTTATTTGAACTGTTCTGCCTCCATACAGGAGTTGAATTGTAACTTTTTCTTCTTTGGCTGCAGCATGGCTGTTATGTCCTAACTCTTACCTGGCAAAATGCGAAGGTCTCCCTTGCTTGTCCAGTCAGTGTTACTGGTGGCCTTCCACCAGCCGTGCGCTGCAGTGACACCAGCATGACTGTTGGGCTCCCTTCAGGGTCTCTTGATGATCTGAAAGTGAAAGGTGAGGCTCTGACCAGCCCTCTTGGTGGGTTTGTGGTACAAACTATTAACCATTATCTGCTGGTATTGGGTGTAATTGTGAACAGTTTCCCTTTTGAGTTAGACATGGATGGATAGTTTTAATGTCCTTGGCTTTAAAGGTGGTGGTTAATAATTGAGCATTTGAATGTTGACTAAGTTTGAGGGTAGATACTGTACTTTAATTTCAAAAGGATTTGCTTGATCCTAAAAGCTGAACCTAGCCCACTAAAAGATTAAATTTGTCTTAACCCCAAATTTCTTGGTGCTTAAAGGATTATCTCTTACTGGGTGGATAGGGGTTATTAGGCCCTCTAGTCAAAAATGGTTGGAACTTTAACAAGATCTGCTTAAGGCAAAATTAAGTGAATTTGTAAAGATAAGTCCTGAAATATTACACTAGCTTATGGAAAGATGAGGGCAGGTGCTTCTGAGCAGGCATGATGTAAATGACTTGCAGAGACGTACATCGACAAGAGGTTCAAGACATCCGACAAAGCCACCACAGCAAAAGTCCCACAGCATTTTGGTCCTTCTGTAGCCTTGTCTGTATAAACATCTTTTCAGAGTTGGATGAATGCCAGACCTTCCCTTGAAAGCTGGGAGATACAGTCCTTGTGTTCAGTTAATCATTCCTTGTTTACAATACAACTCAACTGTCAATTTCCCAACAGATCACCTCCACTGGGTTGCTGTGCACAGCATTGCTAAGAGATGCCAGTATGAGTTATTGAAAGATGCATTTGAAAGGATTTTCTTTACTGTTTCATATAAAGGCTGCCATGTAAAGGAACAGGTGAGTATTGGGGAGGGGGAAGTATGCTTTCTGGCTTAAAACTGTACCTCCAGCCCCTTGTCCAGACATTCAGCTTTGCTTCAAAAGGTACAGAATAGTTAATAGTAAACTGATTAGTGTGGCAAGCATGGTTTGAGTTCATCCTCCCATTTATATTCTTGGTGTATCCTTAATCTCTGACTTCATCTTTTTCATGAAGGTATTTATAGTTCTGATCTTGCAAATTTCTGACAACCAAGCAAGTCCTGTTCATGCCAAAACTTTAAACAGGCTTTGACAGTCCTCTACTTCTAGAAATAATTCTGGAATTTTAGACCACATGAGGCTGAAAAATTGTGACTGGGGCTCTGGTCAAACCACTCGGGCCAACCAAGTCAATTGCAGAGTTTCTTCATGACAGGGGAGCTACCATGTCCTGACTTTGCAATATACTGCACCTGACCACAAGGAAGAGGTATTGGACATGAGGTGCCCGATTTACCATGGGGAACAAGTTCCTGTCCCACATTTCACTGTGCCACCAGTGTCTGAACCAAAGGTATCATGCCATGTGTCCACTATGGATGTGCTACTGCCTGGTGCCACTCCAGACCAGGTCAAAGTGAAGGGTGAGTACAGGTGGGTAATGCTACATGGGGTGGTTATAGTGTGGGACTTGGCATCTGAAGTGTGTGAGTTCCTTTGTAGATTACAATCAGGAGGTGGGAGTACAACAGCTGGCTCAAAGATGTCACTATCACTTACTGAGGAGAGGCTATGATCTGGTGTTTAGTGCAAGCTATAAATCATGCCATGTCCGAATGGAGGTCAGTGATTGTGGGAGTTTTGTAAGGTTTTTTGGAGTCTCTAGATTTGTGCAAGTTGTCTTAATGATTGTATTGCAGGGTAATCATTACATCCTGACAGTGGTATATAAGGCAAGATCTGGGCAGCCAGTAGTAGTCCACATGAAATGCCCCAGCTCTCACTGGGCTACCACAACTGCACCTGTAGCCACATCACCCAGGAAGCCTAGTCCTCTTTGCAAAGCCTCCAGCATGAGTGTTCTGCTACCTCCTGGCTCCCTAGATCAGGTCAAGGTTCTAGGTA
>NC_053155.1:295397549-295422374 GCF_016835505.1 Polypterus senegalus
AGAAATCACCCCCTTAAAAACAACCCCTTAAATTTTAAACTTTTAAAAATAAAAAATAAACAAATTTCCTTTAAAAATTTTAAAAAAATATTCTTTAACCTTGTTTTGAAAAATCTTTAGACCCTCTGAAAATTTATTTTTTTTTTTTTTTAAAAAATATAAAATATTTATACTTAAAAAATTTTGGGTTTTCAAAAAAACCCTAAAACAGGTTGATCAACCTTTGGCCCCATTTAAATTTTTTAAAAACCCCAAACACATTTTGGGTTAAATTTATAAAAAATTTCTGAAGGTTTAAAAATTTTTGCCAGTTTTGAATTTTGGGGAACCCCAAAATTAAAAATATATGGGTTTTTAAAAGGGGGGTTGGGGTTCCCCTAAAATTTTGAATTTTTATAACGTGTTAATTTTAAATTTTTAGTTGTTTTTTTGCTTTAAATTGGAGCAAACTTTGTTGATTTCCCACTTTTCTGAAAAATTAAATTTTTTCCCGGGTTTTTATTTTAAAAGAAGGGGAAATTTTATATTGAGGTGGAGTTTTCCCCTTAAAATTGAAAATAATTTTTACGGGAGGGGGTAAGTGGGGAAAATTGAATTCTTTAAAAATTTGAGAAATGTAAAAAATTTGAGCTAAATGAAATTTACAATTCAAACCCCCATAAAAAGGTTTAAGAAGTTTTAAAAATTTTTGATTTAAAAGAAGTTTGTGGGGGGTTAAAAGGTGGTTCTTTTGATTAAAAAAATTTTCCCTTTTAAAAATGAATTTGGGTTTCCCCGTTTAAGTGATGGGGGGAAAGGGTTTTATGAGGGATGGGTTTTTTACAAAAGCGGGGGTCAAAAAGTCTCAAGGTTTTATTCCCTTTTTCCAGTTTATTTTTTCTATTTTGTAGGTTTTAGATGTTTTTTGGGAAAAAAGAAGTTTAACCTTCCCCCTTCTTTTTTGTTTTGGGGGCCCTTTTGTGGTGGATTTTGTTAAAAAAATGAGGTTTTGTTGAACAAGCAAAAAACAAAAGTTTTTGGTTTTTGGGGAAAAAAAAAGGGCTTAGGGAATTTCTCAAAAGTTTTAATTTTCCCATGTTAAATTTGGGGGCCATTTATAATTTTTTTTTTTTCCATCGCACTTTTTTTGTAAAGCTTTTTTTCTTGTGATGTTTAGAAAAATTTAAATTTTGAATTAAAAAAAAAGGGTTTAAATTTAAATATTTATTTTTGGAATTTAAAAAGAATTTTTAAATTACTAACAGGAATTTTAAATTTGTGAGTGGGGAAACTAGGCAAAATTTTTTTTTTTATACAGCCATTTTGATAAAAAATTTTTTTTTTTAGTTTTCCCGAAATCCCCCTGATCAAAAAAATGTATTCCATTTAATCTTAAAAAGGGAAAAACATTTTTTTGGCCACCCTTTTAAAGTAGTCGGGAAAAATGATTGAAAAACGAATTCGGGGTTTATATAAAATTTTAATCCATGCAAAATTTTTTTGGGCCAAACCCCTTCCTATAAAAGTTTTTCCCACAATTTTCGTGTTTTTGCATCAAAAAAATAAACTTGTTTGTTTTTGTTTAGTTTTAAATTTCGGAAGTTTAAAGAAAGGCCCCCAAATAAATATTTTCTTTGAATTTTGGGGGCACCCCATTTTCAAAATTTTTTTTAAAGTATTTTAACTTCGTTTTCAAATAAAATTTTTTGGTTGTTAAGCCTTATTTTTTTAAAGAAGGTTAGGTTTGGGAATTTTGTAAAAATTTTTACCCTTGGCTTTGAAATTTTAAAAGGGGCTCTCAGTTTTTTAAAATTAGGGTGATCAGGGGGGGTTTTTCCCCCTTGGGATGACTTTAAGCTATTTTTGAAAGACAGGGTTTTCGGGGTTAAATTGGATTTTGGTTCTGTAATTTTAAAAAACATTAGGAATTTTTTTTTAAAACTCGGGGTAATAGGGAATTGTCCCCTAAAAGTGATTTTTATTTTTTTTGGTTCGATTTTTTTATCCCCAACTTTGTAATTGTAGGGAATTCGAACCCTTTTGTAATTTTTCCTTTAAAAGATTAGTTTTTTTTTTCTAAAAGTGCTTTTTAAAAATTTTTGTTGTTTTTTTTTTTATTGTAAATTTTAATTTTGATTGGCCCCCGCCCCCTCTTTTAGATTTTGGAAAACTGGCTTTCTTCCATTTTTTATATTGTTTTTTTTGTTTTTTTCCCCGGTTTTTTTGGGGGGAAAATTGAGAACCCGTCCTCTTAAGGGTTGGGATTCCCCCCCAAATGTTTGCAAATCCCCCGGGTTTTTTTTGAAAAAATTTAATTTGTTTTAAAATTAAATTTCCGGGGTCCAAAGAACGGTTTGGGTTTCTCGGGGGGATGGGGGGGGTTGTAATTTCAGAAAACCCGAGCTTTAAAAAAAATGCCGATTTCTTTTAATTTGGCAAAAATTTATTTTAAAAATAAAAATCGGTACAATATGTATGGGAAAATAGAAAAAGTTTTAATTTGGGAAAAACCCCCGGGATGTAAGTTGTGTAGAAAAAAATTTTGTTTATTTTTGGTTTACCCCCCCCTTGAAAGTTTATCAAAAAAAATTTTGAAACCTTTTTGCCTTTTTTTAGAGTTTCAAAAGAATGGATAAAAAATTTTGATAAATTTTATTCAAATTGGGGTGCAAAAAATTTATAAAATCTTTTCATTAATAAGTTTTTTATCAATATTCCCTTGGGATAATCCCCCCACACTATCTCAAAGGCCCCTTTCCATGTAAAATTTCTTTTTTCTTTGAAAAACAGAATAACCCGGGTCTTTTAAAGAAGCCTTCAGAGGGGGTTTCCGAAAAAATTTTACTTTAGTTTTGGGTAAAAATATTTTTTTCCCTTTTTTTTAAAAAGTTTCCCTTTAATTATTTTGGGGTTAACTTCCCTAAAAGGCCCACGGGGACCCGGTTTGGTTTTTATATTTAACTAAGGAAAATTTGGTCTTAATTTCCTATTCCCCAAGGTTGGCCATTTTTTTCGTTGATAGTTTAATTATAAAGATTGAGATGTGTTAGATATAGATCAACCTGCTCTCTTCTCTTCCCCCCAACCCCCCCACCCCCCCTTTTTGCCCCCCCAGGTGGGAAAAAACCCCCCTTTATGAGCCCCAGTCCTCTGACATCCCCCAGGAGACAGAGCCGCAAAGCACATCAAGCCCCATGCAGGGGCCCTTTAAGGTTAAAAAAAGGGAATTTTTCCAATATTTTAAAAAGGGGAAAAAAAGAAAAAAAAATTTTTTAAATTTATAAAATAAAATATACATATAAAATAATAATAAAAATACATAATCTCTTTAAATTTTAAATTTTTAGTCAAAGATATACCCCAGTTTTTTGGGGTATTTTAAAAAGGGTTAAAAACAAGCAAAATTCAAAACAGAAATAAAATAACACAAAAAGGGTAAATTTTGAAATTTTTTTGGGGAAAAAAAAAAAAAAAAAAAAAAAAAAAAAAAAAGGGAAAAAAACTTTTTAACCTAAAAACAAAAAATTTATTGTAATATAAGTAAAAAAGTAAAATAAGTAATAAAAAAAAATTAGAAAAATTAAAAAAAAACCCCTTTTTTAAAAACAAAAAATTTTAACCCATGATTAAATCTACTTTATCATTTACCGCCATGACTACAATTATGTATCAGAAAATTCCGGGATCACTTTTAATCTTTCCCTCCTCCCCCTTTTGCAAAGCAAAAACATGAAATGCCCTGCCATTCCACTTTCAGTTTTGCGGATCAGGAGGCCGTTTTGACATTGGTTTGCGTACCCGCTGTTTAATTTAAAAAGGGGTAGCTTTGATAGCTGTTGCTGGAGAGAAGTCAGGAAGCCTTGAATTTGGCAACCATATAAATATCTTCCTTTTTTCCTGGGGTTTCCCATCACCCTACTTAAATGATAATCGTTCAAAGGACTATAAAAGTCTTGTCGGGTCTGACGGTGTTTGATCGGTCTGGATGCCGGTTCACTATCTCAGATTCTGCAAAGCCGAATTTTAGAAAAGTTCATTAGATTCAGGTTTAAACTTTCGACTCGCAAGCCTTCACTGACATTATCCTTCTATTCCCATCTTCTAAAGCAGCCAGTCTGTCTCCAAGTTTTTCTCGAGTTTTACATTCCGAACTGACATTTACTGCTCTTTCCTCGGCACTAGCAGCTAGATGTTAGCTATTTCGATCCGATTAGTGAATGTCTCACTAAGATGCTCAATCGATCACAAGCGTGCTCAGTTTGCGAGTTTTTCTCAATGCGCTCTTCAATTTACCCAGCACCTGCGAGTTCAAGCTGTACCTCTTGGAAGCCTTTCATTTTGCCTGTTGGAGTTCCTGTGCAGACATTCATTAGCCTGTTTCATCAGTCTCTCATGTGCCTTTGCCGTTGCTTTCTCATTAGCCTTCTCGCTTTTCTTTATATCTTGCCTGAGGTCAGCGAGCAACACTTTCAGTTCAGATAGCTCAAATGTGCCTTCTTGTACCGTGAGATGAAGCAGCAGACTCTGCCTGAAGCGGTGTCCCTGCTCCAGTCCCGCGTGATTGCGTAACTGAAGCCGCGGACCTCCGGCACCTTTTCCAGTTTCAGGTAATCCTCTCCAATCGCGAGCTATCCACATCTGCACTCACGATCGCACCTCGCCCCCCTTTTCGCTCTCAGCAGGCGATGATAGCGGACCGTGGTCGAGGAGTCTGTACTTCTACATCTGATCCAGGTCTGTCTCTGAGAGGCCATTATCTCGAACTAGGGCTTGCTGATGCGCAGCTTGGATGTAGCTTGTCTTCGATTCTTCGGACCCCCTTCTTGTTGGCCATGTTTATATGTGTTTACATATACTGTAGCGGTCCCTCTCGGGTTGAATAAATACAGGATATCTCAGAATAATAAGCAAATAATATGAAAAATAGCACCACTGCTAGCGGAGCTCCACTTCAGGACGTCCATCTCTGCTCGGAGCGAGACCAAAACTCTAGATAAATTTATTTATATGTAAAAAGCAGTGGCCACAGCACTGACCAGTGAAGGCAATTACAATTACAGGATATGTAATAGAAACAAAGCTTTTACAGAATGTCAGATAAAAGCAAAGAAAACAAAACTCCAATCCAAGACCCAACAACCACAACATTTATTTATATAGCACATTTTCATACAAACAGTAGCTCAAAGTGCTTTACATATTAAAGAATAGAAAAATGAAAGACACAATTATAAAACAAAATAAATCAACATTAATTAACATCGAATAGGAGTAAGGTTCAATGGCCAGGGGACAGAAAAACAAAAAAAACTCCAGGCGGCTGGAGAAAAATGAAAAATAAAATCTGTTCATAACACCACTTACACCCAAAGTCCTGGGTAGGTTTATTGGAGAGTCTAAATTGACCCAGGATGGATATGTGTGTAATGGGTATTGCAGTGGCGTGGCATCACATTAATATTTTGTTTCCAGATTGCAGCATGTCTGGTGCTGCTGGGATTGGTTCCTGCTTCCCCAAACCCTGGGGTAGTAGATTTTAGAACTTTAAATTATATGAAGTATTTAGGTGAGCTGTTGGTACAGTGGTTCAACCTGTTGTGCATTAAACTCTGCTTTTATGTACTGCTTGCCTTAATGTTGTTAATACCTATAGTTGATAAAACACTTTGATCATTTTAGCCCCTTACAAGTCTGTCATGTCACAATACTGTTAATAAGGCATTAAAAATGGCATTTGTGTCAACCACCATACAGTTAATTTATTACAATTACTTAACATATTGAAACTGTGGATAATACTAATACTTACTAGTGGACTTTTACATATTTGTTCTTTAGATATTTTAATTCACTTTACATTGCAACATATGTTATGCAAATAAGAAATAAAAAACTGTGTCTGTTGGACATAACATTGATAGTATTGTATTGCAAAGTTCTGCAATGCTAGCAAAATGCTGCTCTAATAAGGATGACATGCAGTAATCACTGAGGAAACAACCATGCATTGTGTGGGTTTGGAAATAGGGATTTTGCAAAGCCTGTCTGGCTCCCAAACAAAAGTCATGGTCAGAAATCTGCTACCCAGCTCATCAAATATTTAAAATTTTAACTTGTGTATGTAAGGAATGTTATGCTTCTTTTGTTAGAAAGTGGCATAATGTGTGCATTTTTATTTAAAGTCCAATACTTGGGTGTAGAACATGGCCAGTATATTTGAGGAATTCCTCCACTGCTGAGTTGTTTTCTGGTGAGTTTCCATTTCAGTATATGAATTTCTTCATAGACCAAAAATTGAATAATTATCAGTTATGTCTTTATAAAAGTAGAGCCAAGAAGCATAACTGAAAAAAGTAGCTTTATAACATTTATAAGGAAAAATAATGCTAGCACTAAGTGGAGTTTATGACTAGATGATAGCAACATATGTATTAGAAAATACACAAGGAGTTTATAAGAGTTCATTTCAGTATTTTAGTACTGAGAGGAAAACAAAGGAGTGAATTTTAAAAGTTTTGAATACTGTACATTAGTGGGAAACTAACCATTATAGTGACAAAGAGAGGAGCCAAAACGAAGGATTAGGCTACCACTGTGGTAATCCCATTTAATGGTTGTGTTAAAAGAGGTTTAAAGAACATGCATGTGTGAGTGCAAGCTGTGAGAAAAGAGAGACACAATTCTGAGTTGGAGCCCACTTTCTCAATCATGGGTCTGTAATGAATGCCTACTTTTGGTGGCCTCTTGATCTTTATAGTGCTCTCCTAGAATGTGCTTTGATGAAAGATGCAGAAGTGAGCTCATTTGTCATCCAGCTGCCATCCCTCTGAAATGTGGATGAAACTTGAGATGATATTGACAACAGCACCCTCTCTCGACTTGGGGTGGTATTACAGAAAGAAAGCAAGGTTCTCACTTTTGATGAGAAGGATGGAAAGATCCTTTTCAAAAACCGCTATCTCGGTCAGTTACAATACAATACAACTTAAATTTTGTGTAGCACTTTTCACTGAGTCCATTCTCAGACAGCTGTGAACAAATCAACAAAACTTTTACTAATTACTGTATACTAATCTGGTGCATATATAAATGCAGATTTGTTAAAATGCACAGAGAAAAAGGTAGAAACTGATTAAGCATAAATAAAAACCAACCATATCTGTCTATTAATGAATTGATGAACACAGGTCTGTTAATAACAGTGGATATTAAAAACTGTAAAAGCGAAAGTCAAAATAAATTCACAGTCCTGTTATTCTGAGTGGTCTGTGATGGCCATAATCTGATGTGAGAATCTTCTATCTGATGATTCCAGCTGTCCTTATACAGACTAGGGGCTTCACCCCTGCTCGCTAACCCACAGCCTGAGCTACGTGCAGCCACTCGCATCTCAGCTGCTCCATATGTCGATTTCACTTTCACCAAACAACAAATCTTTTAATTCTCGTGATATGTCTCTTAATTGGGAAGAAACACTACTTTTCCCTGATGGCAACATGAATTAGACGATCTACAAGTCTCCAATTAAATTTAAAATCTGAACAATATATTCAATATCTTTTTGCTGTTCTATTATTTCACCAGTAATAATTTCTGTTTGTTTGTGCTAATCGATCTTTACTATCATTTTTTGAGACTTTCAAATTGTAGTACATTCATTATCTCTAACCTGCTCTGCATGTGTATCGCCCAATGTTTTTGAATTCTTTACGATGTTCTACTTTGTCATCTACTCTTTCTTTTATTTCCGGCCCTGGGCATGGTTAAATCTCTTGGCACAAAGTCTTGTCTCGCGGGATTTAAAATTCTCTCTCTGAAGTCATCGTCCCAGGCTAAAAGGTCTCATCTCGTCCCAGGACTTTTTTTTACATAATTTAGAGATATGACTTTTTTATACATGGGAGGAATAGAGGGGTAGTAATGGTTTCAAAATATTGTGATACTTATATTTGTGTACAAATGACCAACAAACAAAAAATGCAGCATGCACAGTTAATCAGCAGCTCTAGTCAGGGTATACCAGACTAACGAGTGAGTCTTCAGCTTGAATTTAAAACTGAGACTGAGAGGGCAGATTATTCCACAGCTTCAGGGCCCTGTAACTAAAAGAGCTCAAACTGTTATTTACTAATCCTTATTTTATTACATGTAATGTCCACAGCCATGAAAAAAAAAAAACACAAAATGGTGGTGGTTATAAAAACAAAGATGCTAACATGATACTGAAATGTCAGCATCAAATATAAGAATAAAATAACAACAATTAAATAAACACTGTATAATTGCAAAAAAAAATCAAAACAAAAATAAGTTCCAAAGCGTTAAAACTCCCATTATTTTTAAAAAGTAGGCGGCAGCTTGTGATAACAATGTGTGCTCTGGTTTGTAGGTAACAATAAATTTAAATAGGTAAGGGGGGCCCTTTGGGCATTTCAGGCTTTATATGTTAAAAGGAGGATTTTCAAATCAGCTCTCAGCTAACTAGGAGCCAGTGTAAGAACTGCAGCTATTTGCGTGTCCATATTTTCTGATTCATATAATAATTCTAGCAGAAACATTTTGAATTAACTGAAAAGTTGCATAAAGAATGATTTGAGCAACCAGTGACTAACACATGGCATAAGTCAGGAAATAAATGCATGAATTAAATTTCCCAGTATCTTTCATATTTTGAAAATGTCTTAATCTTCAACATTTTAAAGTTGTTTTAGTTTTTGTTTTGTTGCAAAATGGAGCATTTATTTTAGTTGCTGTGCTTCGATGCATGTGTAAAGAGCTCAGCTGAGTTGCAGATTGGACTGTAGAAAAGAGAAATCACTGCCTTCATTATCTGTAACTAAGGAACTGAACCTTCTGGGGATTGACATTTGGGATTGAATAGCAACTGCATGAACCCATTCAGGTTGTATAATTCTTTTGTATTGCTTATATTTGGTGCTGTTGCTTATTTTGCAATTAAATTTATTTTTAAATACAACCTCAAATCAATTCTCTGTCCATTTGCTACTAGCAAGCTGAGAGTTAATACTGTCACTCTTGGTTTAGCACAGTCCCATAAAGGCTCTTTAAGGAGCTCTCTATTGGTGGTAAATTAGTTTGAACTAAAGACTGAAAGTAAAGACAACTTTGCTAGCAAAGATCCTTAGTAGGTAAGGTAAATAGCGGGACATTACGATTGAACAGATAAGCAGTTAGAGATGACAGTTATATTGATGGTTTTGACTTTCTTTCCATCACCCATTAAGAATAGGTTGTTAGTTGAATTTTTGTTGGGTGTATATCACAGATGACCTATAACACAATAAAACTGAACAAAAGTTGGATGGGGTGTCAGGCCATTGCAAAATGCACTCACACATACAAAGTTGCCTACTTTATGCGGAATGTGAGATTTGAGTCTATTGCGTCTTTAAGATGTGAAAGGAAAACTGAAAGTGCAGGAAAAGATCCACAAGAGACTTTACAAACAATATTTGAATAGATTAATACAACAGGCACATCTAGTGGTAACATCTATTTTTCATAAGAAGGTACTGAAGTGGCCAAATAACATGGCGGGCGTCAAGAAACGATTAAAAATGCTAACAGCCAGAAGAATTACTTAACTTGATGTGGAATGTGTGGAGCAAATATTAACAAAGGTTATGCTTACGCTATGTAATAAAGGAATGTTTATTTTTGCTTTTATAGTTACATGAAGGAGATTATAATGCTAAAGAATGTCAGAAAATGGCATTGTGCTAATTCCAGCACTGTTTGAAGTGACTGACAATATTTTCTCTCCTCTACTAAAGTTTTTTTTTTTTAGAGAAAGAAGAAAGAAAGAAAGAAAGACATACATGGTTTTCTCTGTTTTGCTTTTTAAGACAGCTTAGACTTGTTAGCATTTTTATACTCAAGGAACAATAAGCTAATGTTGTGTTGTATGGTAGGAATGAGTACAGGGAGGCATCATGCCACACACTGTCCAAAGTAGATAGGAAACTGGCTAGAACTCATCCCAGCAAAGATGTTAGTTGTGTGAATATTATAAGACTCTCCAGTTAGAAATAAAAGTGCTGGAGTGGGTTTTCAGAGCAATGTCACAGAGGAACCAGTTTTATTTCCCAAAAGAACCATCCATATGAAACTCACAGAAAGAACCTTTATTTATCTAAATCCATAACAGATTGGTAAATAGCCATGTATAGATGGAGACAGATTTGTGAAATATTGATGGGTTCATGGTTTTAGGAAGACTCTTGGAACCCTCCTGAGCAATCAACAGACAGAAGCACATGCTATTCTTAACTCAGAAGGACTGTTGTGTCCCACCAGCCCACTATATACTGCCACACACAGTCCTGGAGCAGAACATATGGAATAGGGACTAAGCCGCGGCACTTATCCAAAGTCTTAATTAAGAGTGTGGTATAAATTTGAGGAAATATTTCAATAATTTGCCATTTAAGTGGCTATTAAGTACCCTCAGGAGAATATGGTGATATGGTATCCATTTTTCACCAGTATCTCTTCAGCATGTTTACTGTGGATGGGTATTTAACAAGACCATAAAATAATTGTGAAAATTATGCTGGTAATTAAAGTTACAAATAGAGCGGTACAAAAGTTCCATATGAGATACAAACAAATAAACTGTTTTTTTTTTTTTATAGGGATCACAACTCATTTGGATTGTGGACATGTTTGTAATCGAGCCCTATAATTGTGGGGTAAAATTAGCTATGTTCATCCATGTCGAATGATGCACCTTATAATCTCTATATATAAAATTCTTTTCACGTTTAAAATGGAAATTGCATATGACCACGCGAAACGGAAATTACGTATGACCACAGAACATATTATAATACAGGAACTAATCACTTCGTTTGTGGACGCCATTTTTAATTAGTCTTTGCGAATTGTGATTATTTGTGTGAGAGTTATTTTACTGATATTGAAAAGAAGTAAACACAAACACGCCGATCCATCCCATAGAAGTGCCTCAGCGTGCCTCTCCCAGCACACCTCTCTGAACTTCAGCTGAGCCATCCCGCCAGGCACGTTCTGACAGAGAAGTTTTATTATTCGCCCAAGTGACTGTCGCGGAAACTGCCACATTCTAACTTTTTTTTAATTGGCAGTACTTGATAGTAGAAGAGATGAAGAAAACACCTTTGCGCTTCCTACTTTTTAACTCGCCGAGCTGTAGAAGACCACCTTCAGCGGTGAGGGGTCGTGACAACAAAGTGGATGCTGGAAGGCGTGGAACGCCGGGCTGCTCTGCGGTCGCAACTTCGTGAGTTTCGGGCAGCCCTCAGTTCTTGCACTGTTTGTGATACTTCAAGTGCCCTTGGGTCCTGGACAGTGGAAATCTTTTAATGAGTGTAATCGTGCCATCGGTGTGACTCTCTTGGTAAATTGATGCATGGCTTTATTGTCCCTTAAGGTGAGTTGGTCACTAAAACCCACAACATTTAAGGTTGCTTTTGTGATGAATTCTTTTAAGAAGTTGAGGGTTTACATCTAAGAATATGTACCAACCTCTGTACCATGTAAGTATTAGACTTGGGAATTGTTTGGACCTTCTGCCTGTTAAGCATGGAAGGAGCATCCACATTTCTCAGAATAATTTTTCTCTTAAATCACAGGCCCGTGGTGCAAGGTTTCAACAGGTAGTTTACGAAACCACTGCAGTAGTACTCAATGTATCTTTCTTCTTAGCTTTAAATTTTTTTTACTTTTTAAATAATTTATACACTTCTTATATATCATTCAAATTCTCTTATGGGAAAAGTTTAACTGTTTAATTTTTCGCTTTTTATATGTTCAAATTTTTTTATCAAAATGTTTTACTTAAAACACTTTATAAAAATACATTTTTTTTTTCCTTTGCCCAGTGGGAAACCACTGGGGATTCAACTAGTTATTTTTATATTATGGTAATTAAAACAATGGGATTCACATTACAGTGAGTTTCCCTTTCTATCCAAAAGATATAAAAAAATTTTTACATGACACCACCTTCCCTCTAACATCCCGTGAAACAACAAATTTAGATAGCAGACAAACAAAGATATGTACAGTATTAGAAAGGAGAGATGAAAGTAAGTGAAACAGGCGACTAGTGAGTGAAAGAACCAAAGCATAAGTTTGAAATGTTGAAATGAAAATACAGATGTGGACAGGAATGTAAAAGTATCACTATATTATGAGTAGCGAGTAAATAAAGTTAGGGCATATAAATTAAAAAGCAGTTTCTATGGCCATGGAAAAATGGTTAGTGTTTCATTAGTGTGCTGAACTTGAGGTGCAAAAATATTTTGCATTCACTTTAATGAACTTTGGCACGAAGATATTCCTCCTCATAACACTGTCTTATACAGGTCCAATAAATTTCAATCTACTAGTGGTGTGAAGGGCAGGAATAATGAGGAAAATATCTGAAATTTACATTGCATAATATTGCTACTACCACTTTTTAGCATGACTACAAATTTTATTTTCTTCTTCTATTTCCTACTGTCTGCCTATCCCTGTTTTAAGTGTATTATTGCAAAAAATAAAGCAAAATAGTTTTAGTTTTACCTTAACTGTCCTTGTTAGCCCATGAGCAATTGTTGAAACCACACACTCTCCACAGGTGTGTATTACCTGAACAGATGAAGACAACAGACTTTGAGTTTATTGGCCAATAATGGAGCAGAAAGGGAGTCTAAGGGAGTTTCTTATGTGGAGTTAGCTGAGGCCTGCTTGGGGCAACACATCCTCTAGTTTTACAAGGCCATTAAAGTTTATAGAGATGCAGGTTAACGACACCTGGAAGTAGCAAAGTATAAAATCTGAATACAAAGATTTGTTAGTTCAAGTGTCAGGTCAAATTGACAGCTGATTAGTGTTTGAATTTTAATAGATCTCTTGACTGACAGATTACTGTTTGCTGCTAATGTATGTTGTAGCCTATGAACATGTCATTATACGAACATAAAAAGAAGAGAGGTATAGCATTGTATATATTTGTATTGAATGGCTCACTGAAATTGTTTTGTATTACTGTATTATGTTGACATACTTTCTGGAAAAATGCACAAGGTATTCAGATAAAGTATCGCAATTATTCTGTTTTAACATGCCATTTTCCATTGTATATAACAGGGTAATGTTAGGCAGGATTATAGAGAGAGCAAAACATATTCAAAATTAAGTATCCTTTTTTTGTGAGAACCATTTGTAGCTCCCAAAAAAACCAACCACTTTTGGGTGAGGGAAACTACAAAAAGGTCTTAGATTATTAACATTGCTGCTTCATAGTTCCTGGGTACTTGGGTCTGCTGAGTCAGTGATATTGACACATCTTTTAAAAATTTTGCAGTAAAAAAATACATTGTTTTCAATAAGTTCCATTGAGGCATTGATGCAGGTGTATACGAGTGATATTAACTGTTGTAGAATTTCTGAACTGTGTATAAAAAGGTAAATGATTTTTGGTTTGTATTAAAAGAGTTTTAACATTGAAAAATGATAGATAGATAGATAGATAGATAGATAGATAGATAGATAGATAGATAGATAGATAGATAGATAGATAGATAGTAGACAATATGGACAAAAGTATTGGGGCCTGACCATTACACCAACAGGGACTTTAATAACATTGCACTCAAATACACAGACTTTAACATGGAGGTGGTCCCCCTTTTGCAGCTATAACAGCTTCCACTCTTCTTGGAGGGCTTTCCACAAGATGTTAAAGTGTCTCTGTGGGAATTTGTGCCCATTCAGTCTGTAGAGCATTTATGACGTCAGGCACTGATATTGAATGAAAAGGCCTGACTAGCAATCTCCTTTTCAGTTCACCCCAAAGGTTTTTGATGGGATAGAGGTCAGAGCTTTGTGTGGACCTGTCAAGGTCTTTATAGATCATGCTTTATGCAGTTGGTCACAGTCATGATAGGCTTCTGTGCTTTGATAAAATATGTGTCTATACATCTCCGAAGCCTGGCCTGAATTCTCATTTCAGATATATAGGAAATATAAGCACCCCTCTAAGAAACTGGTGAAGACAGATTTATCTTTAATTGACTTTGATTTTCTTGTGATTAATGGGAAAAGAATGTGATCAGGTAAGGTTCCCATTGAGCCTCAGTTGATACTAGTGCCTGTTGCTGCTGGCAAAGACTGGCTCAATATATTTTAGTAACCTTGAATATTGTGGTGGTTTTCCTTGTGAATCACACCACCTGTTTTGTGCCTGGCTTTGTTTCCTTCTTTCTGCTTTAATTGTTACATTGTTTTGGCAGCTAGCAAAAATCTGGTGCATAATCTCCTGAAGCTTTGTGAATAGGAGGACATCTTTCATTCCAAAATGGCTGAGTGTTTTTAGACTGTCTGGTTAGATGAACTTGAATAAGAATGCTGTCACATGTGTGCCTGTGCTCCTGATCCCACCTAACAGTGACATCAATGTCAGATCTGAAGGACTGCTGAATAACATTCTTGTTACATTTATTACATGACATCACAATTCTGTTATCTTTTCTCATGATACAAGTTTCACTAAATTCGAAAACTATTTTACATTATGTAGTGTTGAGTTTTTATTGAAAAATTTTTTATAATAAAGTTTGATTATTAAATTTTGGGATCAATGCGGTAATGTTTTGGAATCCATCACTAATCCCAAAACAAAATTCACAATTTAAATTAATGTATTACTGTTTTATACATTTTGCAGTTATTAGACCTAAGGGTTTTTTCCCCGATTGTTTAAATCATCTAAAATCAGATGCCTCATTTTGGGAAGTTAATCCCCGTGAAGCTCATCCAGGATAATCGGTTTTCAAACACAGCCTTTAGTAGATTGGTAGCTGGATCTAATCATTGAGATAATCCGTCCCTGTGCTGATTAAAAACCATATATATTAGTCTAGAAAACATGATCAGCAAGTCTTTGATGAGGCTGTAACAAAATGCGAAAAGAATGGGCTTTTTTTTTTCACAAGCAGAGCAGGACCTTTCATTCAAAGGATATGAAGAATTTCAAGATTTAATATGCACTGCAAAAGCAGCCCAAACCAGAAAAGACAACTGGCAAAAAATGGCCGACAAATTAAGCGCTAAGTAGGGGTGCATTGTACTTACTGAATCAGCGTTCATTTCCTTATGTCAGATTAATTATTATTTAATATGTCTTAATTCCAGATCAAAGCGTGAGCACAAGGGAGAACATGGGAACAGGTTAAAGTGGAATATACTTTTTAAACTGGTAAAAAATTGGTATATAACTATTTAAAGAATTGTTGGCATAAAAAAAATCATATATAATATAAAAAACATTTATTTTAAAGCTAATAAGAAGGCAGACAAGCAAAAACAGGTTAGGGTCCACCCGGTCCAGACCTAACTCCTGCAGAAAGTTGGCTCTCCAGCAAAATGAGGTTTGGATGTGCTGCTATGACAATACATCCAGCAAGAGTTTCAAAAACCGAGAATCAGTATCATGCCAAATCATCAACAATTACATCCAGCTAAGCGTGTAATCAATGTATGAAAAATACCCCCTAATCTCATCTAGTCAGGATCAGTTTTTTTTTTTTGGTGTTAATGTTACTTCTAAGACACCAAAAAACCCTGATTGATTATGCCACCCCCCACAGTTGTTATTGTCTACACTTGGTAAAAATAACAAAAGTGATAATCAGAACAGGTATTTATTTAGCCAAGATTCAATATGAACTGTGTTTTCTAGTTTAGAACATTAGCACATTAGAACAATATGGACAAAACAGGCAAATTAACATCAAGTTGAGTTTTAAAGACTCTAAAGTCCAACTCTCTACCATACTACTTGGTAGCTTATTCCAAGTTTCTGTGGTTCTTTGTGTAAAAAACCTTCCTAATGTTATGCAAAATTTACCCTTTAAAAAGTTTCCAACTGTGTTACCATTTTATTGATGAACTCATTTTAAAGTAAAGTCTCTGGACTAATTCCTTCATAATTTTAAACACTTCAGTTATAGTATTATGAAAAAATTTGGGAACCCCTCTTAATTTTTGGATTTTTGTTTATCATTGGCTGAGCTTTCAAAGGAGCAACTTCCTTTTTAAAATATGACATGCCTTATGGAAACAGTAGTATTTCAGCAGTGACATTAGGGTTTTTTAGATTAACAGAAAAAATGCAATATGCATCATAACAAAATTAGAAAGGTGCATAAATTTGGGCACCCCAACAGAGGAATACTTCAACCCTTTTTCAAATATAACAGCCTCTAGACGCCTCTATAGTCTTTGATGAGAATCTGTTCTGGGATTTTTGACCATTTTTCCATACAAAATATCTCCAGTTCAGTTAAATTTGGTGGCTGCTGAGCATAACAGCCTGCTTCAAATCACCCCATAGATATTCGATAATATTCAAGTCAGGAGACTGTGTGGCCATTCAGAACATTGTACTTCTCCCTCTGAAAAATTTCCCTTTTGTAGATTTCGAACTGTGTTTTTGTCATTGTCTTGTTGGAATATCCAACCCATAACGTCAAAATGGTTATGAGTATGGTATCCCCTACTCCAATCAGACTGGAATTGTTTACTTGCAGATATTGAAGCAGTTGAAACCAACTTATACTTGCTGTATCAAACGTGTTTGTTAACTGATGTTTAAACATTATCCTGAAGAATTTGTTGATTTTGGGTTGAATTCATCGACTCTACTTTAAAAAAGTACCCCAGTTCCTGACAGTAGGTATCAAGTTTTCTTGGAATGCAGTGTTCTTCTTCCGCCATGCAAACCCTTTTTGTTCTGACCAAATAAGTAAATTTTTGTCTCATCAATCCAAAGCACATTGTTCCAAAAAATGAATGGGCTTGTCTAAATTTAGCATTTGCTACAACAAGCGACTCTGCGGTGTGGTGTGAGTGCAGAAAGGGCTTTTTTCTCATCACCCTGCCATACAGATAGATGTCCTTTTGCAAATTGCACTGAGTTGTACAGATACCATCTGCAGAAAGATGTTCTTGCAGGTCTTTGGAGGTGATCTGTGGGTTGTCTGTACATTTTTACAATCCTACGGATATCTGCTCCTGTATTTTTCTTGGCCTGCCAGGCATGGGTTTAACAGCAACTGTGTCTGTGGCCTACAATTTCAGATTCCATTCCATTCAAGTTTAAACTGACAGTTTAAACCTCTGAGATAACTTTTTTAGCCTTCCCTAAACCATGAGACTGAACAATCTTTGTTTTCAGATCTTTTGAGAGTTTCTTTGAGGATCCCATGCTGTCTGTCACTCTTCAGGAGAGTCAAAAGGGGAAACACAACTTGCAATTGACCACCTTAAATACCTTTACCACTCATGATTGGACACACCTGTCTAGAAGTTCAAGGCTTAATGAGCTAATCCCAAACCCAAATTTGGGGTTTCAGTAATCCATTGAGCAGTTACATGCATTCAAATCAACAAAATACAAGGGGACCCATTTTTGCGAGCCAGTTTTTCACATTTGATTTAATTTCATACAACTAAATTTTGCTTCACTAAAATCTTTGTTCAGAAAACACCCCAGAACTCAGATGTTCCTAGAAATGAAAGACATACCACTCTTATCTTTTTGTTGAAAGTAGAGTAAATTAAATTTTCAGACTGAGAGGAGTTCTCCCAAACTTTTCATATGACTATATGTCTTCACATTCTTTTATTTAAACTGAAAAAGGCTCAGCTCTTTTTTAATTTTTTCCTCATAACATCCCTGTAGCCCTGGGAATCAGCCTAATCGTTCTTACCTGGACTTTTTCATCCTGGAAAAAACTGCACATACTCCCAAATGATGCCTCATTAGCATTCTGAAAGACAAGATAATTAATATCATATGCTCCACTTTGATCCTATCCTTCAATTCATCTTTTTTCAACAATATTTACTGGAGCAACGTGGAATATCTACTTATTTGAGGCTGATTATATGGATTTGGTTCATTTAAATAATATCTACTGCTTTAACCTTTTAAACCCTGCCACCCAGCATTTTGACACTATAATCCTAGCCTCCCCAGCAATTTTCAACTATTATGAAAACCAAATATTTTGATTTATAAAAGTAAAATTGTATATGATGGTAATATTACTAAAAGTCAGAATGTTATAACTGCAGATTGTACTATTAAACAATTATATTTGATGTTATCTGCCCTGGGACATTAGTAGGTGGGGAGTTTGACTGAGCCAGTACACTTGTCACACCATGATGCAGATGTCCTAAGGCAAGCACATCGACGAAAAAAACTTCCTGTGGAACAGAAAGGTTAAAGCTCTCTTGCCTTTGTACTTCTCTCCGACACTATGTGCATCTATTGGTTTGAGTTGATCCATTTCCATTTCTTCTTGGAACTTACAAGAAAAACAAAACTGACCTGAAGCTAGAATAAAAATTAGTGTAACTGTGTAAGTAGCATAATGATGCAACTAGACAGTGGCATATTATGTGCATAGTCTAATACAGCATAGGTCAGTATGCGCCAGCTCGGTTATAATGGCGAGAGGTGTAGCGGCTTTTCAAGAATATTCACCTACGGCAGTGGATTGCAAGATTTAGAGAGTAGAGTAACATCAGCAAAGTGTAACAGATATATGCAGGTGGTCACTCAGTCCAACAGGGTTCTGACGATAGACAGATGAGCCATTATACTGGCCTTTCAGGTATATATAACTATGTGGCTGACCCAAAACTGGCGAGTTTAAAAGGTTAAAATTGCATAAAAAGTGCAATATGTAATATATTAGTCAAGATTTTTTGTTGTTCATTTTATTTTGTTTGTCTGTAGGTACAAGAGAATGCACAAAGTTTGGTCAGCACAGGCCATAGTTAAGTACTCAATGACTCACTCCACCCAGATATTAGGAGCGTTTCCGACCCCAGGTCCACTTCTTTACTATCCTGGTGACAACAGATTTCCATCTAATAACAGACTTGTAGGCATCAGCAGGATGAATCAGACTGTGGTCATATCTGGCCAGTGATGCCACATGTTTACATTTACATACATCTTTAACAATTGAATAAAGCAGATCTATCTTGTCCTTGATTGGAAAATTACACATTTATACAGTATATTGTTTTTGCTTTATGACATTGTTAATTGGTTACTATATAAATATTATACAACATAGGAAATCTCTTTTTTTCTGATGGAAAGCTATTTTAATGCTGAGTATACCAAGCTACACTCACATCAGAAGAAAACAAATAATAATGTGTAATTCATTCTCTGTGAGACAGAACAGCATCTCCACAGGCACATAGCCCCTGCAACACCCAAGTAAGTTCAACTGGAGTAGGCTGACGCTGGCTAGGAGAAATAACCAACAGTGAGAAATCGAAGTTGATCGCCCAGTGGGTGATGGAAACTTAAGGGCGATGGTCTCTTAGTGATTCAGCTGCACCAAAAGTACCAAAATTACTGCAAAAACAGAGAAGATGATATCAGCATCTGTTCTCTGTCCATCAAGAACGCTTATATGTTGTGTGTCCTGCAGAATGTACAGTTCAGGTTTTCTGGCTGACAATGTACACAGCTTCCTTCACCTGCCAAAAGTGTTTAGTTAATTTAGAGTTGGTTGGAAAATACGCAAATTGGAGGATCATGTTAGGAACCTGATAGCAATTAAGCAAACCAAAAATTGGATCAACTCGGTTTGTTTAGACAATTCGGCTACTTCTGATTCGGCTTCAGTCTCTCCAGGTCCCACTATAGTCAGTTCACGGCCAAAATCAGCAGTACCAATTCAGCCACAGGGCTGAGTGGGTAACAATAAGAATGGGGTCTATAAGCCAAAATGTAGTTCCTCGGCACCCAGGTCACCAATTCTGACCCAGAACAGATTCTCAGCACTCTGCAGCACGCATGTAGATACAGAGAACAACAAAGTGGCCATAATTGGCGATTCCATAGTGTGGAATGTTAGAATTCCGAACTACGTTAAACCAGCAGTTAATGTTAAATGCCTCCGAGGGGTAAGATTTCTGACATAGAGGCTGTATTGGACCATGTTGCTGCATGAAGTATCTACCTTATTGCTGCATGCGGCACTAATGATATTCATTTACAGCAATCTGAGGTATTAAAGAGGAACTTCATTTTCTATGCCAAAGCTAAAAAAAAATGTTGGAATTTGGTTGTATCTGGCCCCTTACCAAGATTATATAGGGGGGATTTGATTTATAGCAGATTGCGTTCCCTTCACTGCTGGCTAGAAACCTGTGTGCAAATAAAAGCATAGCCTTTGTGAACAGCTGGGATGATTTTTGGGAAAGGCCTGGATTTTTTAAAGAGATGGTCTTCATCTAACTGGGGGGAATCTTTGTATTATCCCAAAATATGGCAACAAAACTGCCTGGCTGACTGATCAGAGGACCATCCAGTCTTAAATCACAGGCTGTTGTTTATCCCACCTGTTACTTTCATGACGCTGTTACCCATAATACCTGTTATAAGGCATCCAGTAAATTTAGTCATTATGCAGACCTTAAATTACTTGATAACAAAAAAATAAGGTGTATGATTAGACCAAGGGATAAAACCAGACCCTCCACCATGGGCACCTGTAATAGAAACTTAGTTCAAATTAAAACAAAAATATATCACCAGTTCAGAAAGAAGTATGCAGTTTTAAGTGCTGCTCTTTGAAAATGAGCTGTCTTGGAAGTAAAGCTGTTTTGGTAAATGATATCATATTAAGTATGAAATCTGATCTGTATCTTCTCACTGAAACCTGGCTCAGTAAATCTGACACTGTTCCCCTAGCTGAGGCGTTACCAGATGGAAACTCGTTCCTTCATAAGTCTAGGGATTCTGGTCGAGTAGGATGCCTTGGAATAATTCATTATGACAAAATACAAATCACTTCTAAAATTTGACAACTTCACATCCTTTGAGGCATTCATTTTAAATATTAAAATAGATTCCAGCACAATTGTAGTACTAGTCTACAGACCACCAGGGCCATATTCATTGGTCATGACTGAGTCAGACAACCTTTTATTTGATTTGGCTAAAAATTATGATCATGAAGTATTGATGGGGGATTTTAATGTACACATTGATGACACTTTTAGCAAATGTTTTACTTATTAAATTCAGTAAGATTTTGTCAGATTTGTCAAGGTCCAACTCATAATTATAACCACACATTAGATTTAATTCTAACTTATAAAGTTGAAATTCTAAATTTAAATATTACTCCATTAAAAATGAAGTTATTTCCGATCACTACTTAATTACATTTGATTTGGTTCTGCCCTTATCAATACACTCACAGATTAAAACAACATCTAGACTGTAATTCTGCTTCAAAATTTATAGATACTTTGAGTATGTTGAGTGTAATTGTGGAAAACATTCAGATCAGTTAACATCGAGTGTAAACATGAAAAACAATTTGGATCAGCGAACATCACATTATAATGTGACCTTGAGAGTTGCTCTGGATGCAGTGGCTCCCCTTAAAACAAAACTCTCGATGGCTTAATAAAAACACTCAAACTCTTAAATTTGGTGACAAAAATTGGAGCAGAGATGGAGAACAACAAAGCTGCATGTCTTTCAAATTTCATGGACATACAAAAGCTCTCCTTAAAGCTCGCTCAGATTATTATTCCAAAATAATAGATAGCAATAATAAAAATCATCTAGTACTGTTTATAACAGTGGCTAATTTAACAAAATGGAATGCAGATCTACCAACAGATATTAGGAGTACAGACTTAATGAACTTCTTTAATGAGAAAATTAAAAATGTAAGATCCCAGATCTCAGCATCACAGTGCAAACTGAATACTAGTTTGGCAGACCCTGCCTCACATTGCATTCAACACTTTAGACATTTAATCCACTAACTGAGAAGGAAGTCTTGACTTTAATTTCTAAATGAAACCTCTACTTCTTCCCTAGATCCAGTAGCAACAAAACTAGTAAAGAGCATAATGGATTTTCTTGCAGTGCATATTCTTAACATTATTAATAATTCATTATTGCATGGCACAGAACCTAATGAACTAACAGTGTCAGTCATCAAACTATTAAGTAAAAAGTCAGACCTAGACCCACAAATACTTAATAATTATAGACCCATTTCAAATTTACCCCTTTCCCCTCTAAAATACTTCAGTCACACCTTACACATCACACAATGTAATTGAGAAATTCCAGTCTGGTTTCTGCACTGGTCATAGTACAAAAATGGCACTAACACGTGTTGTAAACAACATTCTGATATCCTCTGATAAAGGAAACTCCACTGTAATTATGTTGTTAGACTTAAGTGCAGCATTTGACACCATTGACCATTCTATTTTACTACACAAGCTAGAAAATGATGTTGGGCTTACAGGCACCATGCTCGCTTGGTTAAGTTCTTATTTATCAAATCGATTCCAATATGTACAGAAATGTACCGACAGTACTCCACCATTGTACAAAGAAGTGAGATATGGTGTCCTGCAGGCCTCAGTACTGGGACCTTTACTGTTTTCACTTTACATGCTTCAACTGGGATCTCTCATTATAAAACTAAATGTTAATTTTTTAAATCGTATGCAGATGACACCCATTATACCTTTCTTTTCAACCAAATGAAGTTTCTCCAATGTTGTCCTTAATTAGTTGTCTTAGTGAATTAAAGGAGTGGATAGATGAGAACTACTTGTCTTTAAGCACAGATAAAACAGAGATGTTAATTATTGGAGGGAATGATGCTGATCACAAAATATTTTGTCATCATTTAACTCAGTTGGAATCCCCATTAATTTTACTGAATCAGCCCCAATCAAGAGTTATCTTTGACTTTAGCATGTCATTTAAGCGCATATTACAAAAGTTGTCTAAGTCATGCTTCTTCCATCTTAAAATGTTGGGAAATTAATGCTTTCTAAATAAGTAGGATTATGGAAATTCATGCATTTATTTCTAGTATGATTGACTACTGCAATGTGGTGCTTACTGGATGTTGAAACTGTTCTTTATACAGCCTCAAGTTAATCCAAATGCTGCTGCAAGAATTTATTACAAGAACAAGAAGATATGAACACATAACTCCAGTTCTTAAATCCTTACACTGGCTCCCGATTAAGTTTAGGGCAGATTTCAAAATCCTCCTTTTAACATATAAAGCCTTAAATTACCAAGGTCCAGCTTACTTGTCTAGAACTTATCATGACTTAAAAAACCCGAATGCACATTAAGATCTCAAGATGCTGGATCTGCTTATGATTCCAAGGATTAATAAAATAACAGTGGGAGGTTGAGCTTTTTTGTTACAGGGCCCTAAAATGTGGAATGGTCTGCATGCTACTATAAGAGATGCCCTTGGTCTCAGCTTTCAAATCCCGGCTGAAGACTCACTACTTCAGTTTAGCACACCCTGACTAGAGCTGCTGATTAACTGTACATACTGCATCTCTGTTGTTAGTCATTAGCACTAAAACATAAGTAATATGATAGTTATAATTTGTTACTAACCCTCACCCATTCTGTTTCTCTTGTCAGTACTCAAATGTGGCACTTGGTGCCACTGCCCACCTGTCAAGTTGTAAGCCTGCCTAAGGTAAAGTCATCCCTGATGGAGGATCACAGGAATCGTCGGGCAGATGGGTTTTTTCTTTGGATTGGCTGGCCTAGCGCTGACTCGGCTGTGGAATGGCCAATAGGGGGAGGCAGCTTGATGGCTGAAGTCTTCAGGACCCTGAACAAATCCAAATTGTATTATGTGATATAATCTACTGTTGAATTCTCTTTGTACTTATAATATTTCTATTGGATTATTATATTGCATTAAGGATTACTTGTGTTCTGTTCTGTGTATTGTATTGACCCTTTTTTGACACCCACTGCCGCCCAACCTACTTTGAAGCGGCCTCTCTTGAACTGCCTTTCCTGAGGTTTCTTCCATTTTTTCCTACAAGGGTTTTTGGGAGTTTTCCTTGCCTTCTTAGAGAGTCAAGCTGTCAAAGGCAGGGCCTGTTAAAACCCATTGCGGTGACTTCTTGTGTGATTTTGGGCAATACAAAAATAAATTGTATTGTATTGTATTTCTAACAATTTATACCTAATTATTAATGCTTGTTTCTGAATTTTCATTTTTAAGAGTTATTATGTGACAGAAAAAAATCTCAGTAATAGTAAATGTTTCCAGTCTTCTCTGCCACAAGAACTAAGTGGCAGTTTCCAATACTGAACTTGGTTCCCCTAAGTTTTAGCACAATAGATATAAGGGGAAATTTAAGACTGAAGTATTCATTAATAGAATTTTCCAAATATATTTTATTATCTAAAATAAAATTAATCATTTTTATTATCTAAAAATACAATTAATCATTGTAGTGCTATTATTTCCATAATACCAGCAATACATTCAAAGGCGCTTGCGAATTTAAAGCAGTTATGAGTCTTTAAAAAATTAGAATACTTCTTATAGCAGGGCAGATGATATTGTTGTGAAGTAATTTAAAGAGTAGTTTAAAGACATCCATCCATCTATCCATTATCCAACCCTCTATATCGTAACACAGGGTCACGGGGGTCTGCTTAAGACATCAGTCTCATATTTCAGTTACAAAAAACAAAAAAACAATGAAGACCACATTTCTTTTCAATGGTCTATTAATGCTATTATTAAATAAATATTAAATACAAAAATAATGGATATACTGTAAGCTGGTTGAAATAAGTGTAGTGCAGTCACTTAAGAAAGTCACATGGAATTGGGCCCCAAATGAAATATCAGGACAAGGAGAATCTTTTACTTGCATCAAATCCAAAATAACTCTGTGAGCGTCCTAATAATGTAGGGTCAATAAATAAGCCTCAGGAAAAAA
>NC_053155.1:295757874-295765374 GCF_016835505.1 Polypterus senegalus
CAGATTTTTTGCTGGTTCGCGGATTTCTGCGGACAATCTCTCTCTCTCTGACATTCTCTGCTCCTGACGCACACTCTTTTGAAGAGGAAGATATGTTTGCATTCTTTTAATTGTGAGACGGAACTGTCATCTCTGTCTTGTCATGGAGCACAGTTTACTCATTTGACTAAAGGGTGTTATTTCATGTCTAGAGGGCTCTAATAATGTTAGAAAATGTATTTAGAAGGTCGTAAACAGGTTTTCTATGCTCTAACTGCGAAAATATTCGATTTATAAATAAAGAATCCTACTTCGTGGAAATTCATTTATCGCGACAGAGTCTGGAATGGATTAACCGCGATAAATGAGGGTTGACTGTAGAGCTGTAACTAAGTCAATTTAGATTCAAATATTTCATATTAAATAAGCAGTACATTAGTTTGAGCAATATCTACAGTTATGGTGAGGTTCTTAAAAAAACTTGACATTTGAAATTTAAAGACTGTCTTTAAATTGCTTCACAAAGTTTTCAATTAACATAAAATTTGCAAACAATTAGCCCTATATTAAAGTAGATACAGCCTAGCGATATCACATGTACACCTATAGTTAAGCATTTGTTTTGATTAAGAAGTTTACTATTATCTAAAATCATGTTGTGTGGTTACTGTAAGCTATAACCAAGATCATTCTCTGCTTAGCAGCATTAGGTTTAATTAATGTCGGCCCTGACCAGGTGGTACATTTTGGGGGCTTATTTGGGAAACACCTGAGTTAGAACAGATTCTAAGAACAATATGTATGACAAAATACAAGTTTAAAAGAGGCCATTAACATTCTATTCACAGATTTATGGATTTATTAAGTAAACCTTTAAGTCAAAATCCCAGTAGACCAGCTCACCTTTGAAATGGAAAAGGCTGCACTTTGTCACTTGTAAAAATGCTGTCCATGTCAACAATCAACAGATTGTGATAGTAGTTACCTAACCAAAAACATTAACGGGCTCTTCTTAGTGGTGCGTAGATATGAAACGACGATATGAAAAGTCCTATAATGCAACACTAACATCCAGGGTAACGGGACACTGAATGAAGAATTTTAGAACTTTTAATTCACATATTCAAATTGTAATATACACTGAAATATATTTGAAATTTGGCTATAGTCTTGATAGAGTGCTAATGCAGAACCATTTCAAAAGAGAGACAAGACATCCACAGATTTGCACTGGCAACCATTATACTGAGATGAGTACATACTTAAATTTATTTAAATCATTCCACAATAAACAACTTTCAAAAACACCTCCAGACTTTAAATGATACTGGTTAAATACACTTACCATTTTGATTTGATGACAGGGTACAATGTATGATGAAATGTTCAGTAAAGCTGGCATAGTACATGCATCTTCTTTTGAAGATTAACTTCTTACCCTATAAATAAGCAATACAAATTATAACTTATAACTGTGATAAAAAATATAATAGGCTATCATAGCTGAATGACAATATGAAAACTTCAAAAGCATAAAAAAATATTTCTTGTAAGCAGGACATGCATACAAGTTTAAAAAATTAAAATTACACTTTAAGTATAAAATTTGTTGCAGAATGTAAGTCTTCATTTCACATTAAACTATTAAATTGCCATTGAGGTTCTCATGACTTTAGCATTAATTTGGTATTAAGAAGTGCAGAGAGTTCCCTCTAAAATATTATATATATATACAGGTACATACATATACACACACACGCACATATACTGTATAAAAACACACAGGTTAAGTATCCCTAATACAAAATTATAAAATCAGAACTATCCCAAATCCTAAGCAACAACCAGATGCCACCTACGTTCCATTTAATTATTTTTCCTGTTGTGTGAAAGTGAACATCATGCATACATTTCCCAAACAGATTTATTCATTGTAAGCCAATGGGGTGGGAGGGGTTGTCTGGTTCCCCTGTGAAGCCAAGCACCACAAAACTACTAAAAGCAATTGATGACCAAGGATGAACTCCTCCATGAAGCACAATCACTCAATTAACTATTGGGAGGTGGGGCCACCACAGAACGCCACGATGTAGAACTGATAATTCATGGCAGCTTCAGTCTGCTGTGCTGGGCAAGGGAGAGGCTGGTGAGCAAAAAAATAACACCTATACAGCAGTTCAAAAGTGCTGTTCAAAGAACAACAAATAAGACACCACAAGTGGAAAATTCCACCCCAGGGGTCAGATATATAAAATAAAGTTTTGTGGAAAGTTGAATATGCACATTTCAGTTAAATATTAAATATAGACTCTGTTAACACTTTTGGGGTGTAATATGTTTGTCATGTCAACACATATTATAATAGTGGCTCAACGATATGAACTATTATACATCTGAGTCATCACTTAGCTGGTTTGGCTGTATTTCCCTATTTGATCAAGGATGTCCCAAAGTTATCACATTATGTATATGCAAATATTCCAAAAAGCAAAACTAGCTAAAATACTTCTGAACCCAGGCATTTCGGATTAGGGATAATCAACCTGTATTATTGCTGAATTACACATCTCTATATATAATCTTCATTTGGATCTTGATCTTTGTTTGTCCGCGAATGAATTAGAAGAAGCACTAGATGGCAGTAGAGAGACAGCTAAAACATAGGCATTGCATTAAGAATCTCCTCTAGGCTTATACTACTGAAGACTGTAGTACTCCAGTCACACCTCAAAACACAGATATTCAAACTAAACAAATTGTTGTGCTTTAAATTAACTAAAGAGATCTTCATTTAGATCTTGATCTTTGTTTGTCCACGAATTCCATGCATGCGTAGACCACCTTCCAGTTTAGTATGTTTTTGTTACTCACGGATGTCAACAATGTGCCAGAATAACAAAAGGGGTGGTGGACAGTGTTACGCTGGTTAGCTCCTGAGGCCTGGTTAGAGAATGAGATTGCCGAAGATAAAAGGTACGTGCCTACGTAACATATGAATGAAAGAAAGACAGTGGGTAAAATAAATGACAACGTAAAAGCACGTTCCGGAAATTATTATTGTTACGTTGTGGCCGGCGAGTGCTGTTGTACCGTGGCTTGCTCACATATCAGTGAAGTGATCGCTATTTATGCTTTAAAAGAGCCTGGATACCAATGTGATCCCCTTTTATAACCATTGCTCCGTGTATATTGCCTTACTCTTTGTATTGCCACAAAGCAACCTGCGAGATTGGAGAAAGGTTGAGAAGAGATTGTGAGGGGAAACGACAGCGTCGTGAAAATGAGACGGACTGTGAACGGACAGAAGCAGAAATGCTCCTACACCACCACATAATTACTATTCAGACAGTGATTCCGAGTAGGCTGTTCCTATCGAATCAATGTCCAAAAGTTTTTGTTTGCAATTTTGTTTCCCTTATAAAAATCATAATGCTGTGCGACGAAGGGCCCAGTTCACAACTGGCAGCCGCGTTTAAACAGGGAGCTCTTCACAGACAACTTTAACAAGTGCAACGTAGTTGGGCGCACATGGTTAGTACAGTATAAACCCTTACAACACAACAGTCTTTTGATGCTGGTCTTTTTATTTTTCCAGTTCAAATATGTGAACTAGTGCTGGATCGGTACTAAAAGTTCTTGCACCCCTTCTCAATCACACTTCTGCGAGCTTCCCTTTCGTATCACATAAACATGTGCTTCTCTGGCTTGCCACACTGCTCCTTAGTATTTTCTGCTTTCTGTAGAGGTGTGCCATTTTGGTGAAGTTAAAGGCTGATTTATATGGCTTAAGAAGAAAAATACTTATGATTTAAAATGCTATGTCGGAGAGAATGAGTATAGCAAAGATTGTTTATTCACTTAAATAATGTGAAATGGCTTTGATATAATTGTGTCCATCTTTCACTGCTTATATTTTGTACTTTGTATTTTGTACGTGCACTTTGAGCTACATTTTTTTGTATGAACATGTGCTATATAAATAAATGTTGTTGTTGTTACTTTTTCTAAATCCAGATGCACCAGTAAGTGACACCTTCAAGTGCTGGCTAAGTGTGCTGGATGGTGTAAGCAGAAATGAGTTATGCGAGTTAGTCTCATAATGTGAATGTTTCTCTTCATGTTTAATCAACAAAACTTTCGGTTAAATTGTTTGAGTAACCATTATCATTTGCTTTAAAGCCAAAGTATTGTAAAATAGATTTATTGTTAGCTACGCATTTCCAAATCTATGATTTTCTGTACTAAATCAGGTGTCTTTGTACAATAGTGTTGAATGTCAAAGCATTGTTGTTGTTGTAAATTTGCTTGGTTCATTGGTGGCCTTGTTTACTTATTTTATTCTCGGAAAATTCACTGTGTGGCTTGATTAAGCAAACCTTTTTCCCCCCCCAGCACACCATGATGTTCTGCGAGGCCATAGTCAAATCACAGAGCTGCAGCAGCCAGTATTGGGTGTCACTACCCAATCAGTACTACAGCTAGATTTGACCCAACACACATAAAAAAAAGAAACTTAACTCAGCTTTAGAGATTACTGAACAGAATGCCAAATCTGAAACATACATGCAGATACACAACTTGCAGTTTTTTCAAGGGTTCTTACGATGCTGGTTTGCTCCATGCTCCCATCTTGCTTTTGGGAGCCCTTGAACCCGACACCGTCGATAATGTCACCGATGAGCTAGGCAGTGAGGCACAACAGTGAAGCAAGGGGATGGTGCAAAAAGTGCAAAGTGCTTTTATTTAAAAACCAACAAACAAAAACAAAGTGTCCAAATAAACAGTGCAGTGCTTCACAGATCTATAAATAAATAATCCAATAAAACATTTTTAAAATGGAGGTTAAAAAAAATCCTTTAAAAACCAAGTTTAAAACAACAGCTGAAATCTGTCCTTTTAAAATCACAAAGCCCAGTGCCTTTCTACTGGTTAATCCCCTGCTTCTCCCGTCCAGGCTATGCACCAGGGGAGCCACCCCACCTGCAGCTGACCTTCACTCAACCTTCTGATCTGGAGGCTTCCCGATCCCTGGCTTCGACTCAGCACTCTCCAGACCAAGACTTAGGTTCCCCCAACAGCCAGGACGCTAACGCTGGGGATTCTATTCCAAATCTCACGACTCCCGCTGTCTTCTGCGGCAAGCCATCCTTCTTCTGGTCACTCCAGCTCCTCACAATGCTCAGCGGGAGCGACCACTACCAACTGCCCTAGGTGTCGGCCAAACACCCCGCTAGGGCTCACTGTTCAGCTGCTTGCGAGCCTGCGCTCGCACCGGCTATCCTCTTACCACTTCCTTCCTTTCTCCTGCCACCTTAACCTGTCTGTCTTTTTTTCTTCCTCATCTTCCCCTGCTAGCCTCCTCGCACTTCTATTTATCACAGGAATGCGGATCAGCAGTGGCAATCAGCAGCTCCCTGGAACAATCATGGATGCAGACAACTATTCACCTGTGCACTTAAGTGAGAACCGCCCACATCACGAATTCCCCCGGAAACGCTTGACCATAAACATACACCATGCCCCCTCACTTAGCCAGAAGTGCTTATGAAAATGCTTAAATGTTTTGGAAAGTCATCTCATGCTCCACAACAAACAGCATTAAGTTTAAGTAAGCGTAATGGATAGTACCCTTAAGTACTTAACTACATTATCTACTTGTATCCTCTACCAGTTTCAACAAATGGCTTTTCTCAAGCATAATATGAAAATGACAAAAGGATATGAACAGAAGAATAGCAGCTCTACAAAGCAGCTGACAGCAAATTATTGCATATGGAGAGGGTGGGCTACACTAAGTGCAGGAGAGAAACACACAAGCCAATTCAGAGACGGCGCGTCCAAGTCACCATTCCACAAAATGATTAATTATACATGGTTCTGTCCTTGCACCAGGGGCCTCATGTAAAAAACGGTGTGTACACACAGAAATGTTGCGTAAGAACTTTTCCACGTTCAAATCGCGATGTATAAAACCTACACTTGGCGTAAAGCCACGCACTTTTCCACGGTACCTCATACCTTGTCATACGCAAGTTCTCCGCTCAGTTTTGCAGACTGGCAGCACCCAGCGTTAAAGAAATGCTACTGTTCCTGTGTGGTTATTCCTTATTTTCCTGACGCGGCTTTATAAATACACTGAAACTAACCTCATATTGTTTATTAGTGTAATGCATCTGATTGTAATTAACTTGTAACAATATAATGGTCCAGGGAATAGCCATAGTATTCCAAATACCATAACTGCTTTAGTGTTGTTACTCTCACTGCACCATCTTCTTCTTCTTCTTCTTTCAGCTGCTCCCGTTATGGTTGCCACAGCAGATCATCTTTTTCCATATTACTCTTACTGCACAACTCGGAGTATTTATATAACTGTATCTGAGTGGGGAATCACAGCAGCAGCTGATCGGAAAGAGAATTATCGGGATATAGACTCAAGCACACACTACCTCAGCCACGGCAAAACGTTTCAAAGCTTTTCCTGTACGGACCTCGCAGTTCAGAAACAGTTTCATCCCAAGAACTATAAACGCACTCAATCAATTGCTCCTTGTAGAACTGTTTGTACTTATAAGTACAATTACCTCACTGTAAACTTGCACTACAGTTATAATATTGCGCAACCTGAGCCACTTTGTAAAGCGCGTATTTACATATGATGAAGATATCATTTTTAGATGAAATGCAGCAAAATATGTTTATTATATTATACAGGTAAAACTTTAACTTCATTTAAATAATCCATATTCTTTACTGGGACTGGCGTGAAGGATAGAATAATTAAACACGTACTACAAAGACAGTTCAATGTTCCTTAAACGTTTTGAAGAATCGGCGCTCTAAGCTTACAGATGGCTTAACGTCTATTACAGAGCTGATTGTGTGGCGATCGGTTACTTGGAGAAAGAAAAGCAAGGACTGCAGGGGCAGCCACACCAATATATACTGAATATAAAACAGAAAGAGAAAATAATGACACAGCTAAAAACGCAGCGGCAAATTTCGACAAAAGTTAAACACTTGTGTCACGAGCATGAGGCAGCTAAGCAGCGTCCGCAACGGATGAGGCCATCCACCGTGCATAAAATACCGTATTGACATCGGCGGACGAAAGGGCCACCGATTCTTTCTCTGCCTAGAGCCGCCCATAAGTACTGCTGCAACAAATAATTTCTTTGAATGTCGCACACAATCATTGCGCCGTGAAGCCCATGTTTAATAACGTGCTTTAACTCCCATCATCATGAAAATTATATCATGTATACATCTCAGTATTTTAGTTAGTCAGAGAGCTGTAATATCATGAATGTAATGGATTCTGTGTCCAGTCGGAGGAAGAGAGCCGGTTTAAGACGCAAGTAGTGATTCACACACATAGAGCACATAGAAGATCACATACAAAACAAAGCATTTAACGTGCTACTTTAATTACAATGTGATTTGAGAAACTGGTTAATTAAACGATTTTAAGATGACGTTTATGATGTTCTACTTTAATGCCAAAATAAACTACGTGATTAA